>NC_135221.1:20262536-20350036 GCF_052324685.1 Brachyhypopomus gauderio | reverse complement strand
CTCAAAGAGAAGCTCCTGACAGACCTGCGCGTTTTTGAACACCAGTGCAGTATATAACCAGCAGTATATAACCAGCAGTATATAACCAGCAGTACTCCCGTGTCGAAGTTAATCCTGATGATGTCACTCCCGAGCAGGGTATTTGTCAGTGGCAGCTCAGCGCTTGTTTAGGGGGAATAAGAAAAGGGTGATGCCTCTCTGGACGTATTCGATTTCACACTACACATCAAACATCGCAGTTTCCCATCCACGTGCGCTCGAACCCAAAAACAGCCAACAATGACCTGACCTGGCTAAGCTAAATCACATCAGTAGCCACAATAAAGGTAGCATCTTTCTCCCTCTGCCTCTCTGTCATGCACGCGCGTACAAACACACACACACACACACACACACACACACACACACACACACACACACACACACACACTCAGACATACATATATTAGATGCTATCTGAGATGATGAGTAAATGAGCTACTGGCTTTTGTGGCCAGAGTGCGCTGACCCGGAGACAGACCCAAATACGTTTGCCTTCCTTCAGGAGAAGAAAAATGGAGTGTGAAATTGGAGGGGAGTGTGTGTGTGTGTGTGTGTGTGTGTGTGTGTGTGTGTCTTGTGGATGCATATTTGTCTCCAAAGTAGCAGGAACAGCAGGTACAAAATACAACAATAGCAATGCTTTAAACTACATTTACAAAAACAATGAGAGAATACGAAGAGGACCCCCCACACACACAGACACACACAGACACACACACACACCCTTCCAAAAAGAGGGGTGACCCAAAACTAGGTCAGTGTGTTTAAGAGTGATAGCAGTGGCTGCGCCCCGTGGAACCTCCCACGTTCTTGACCGTCACGTGTACCTGTACAAAAACACGTTAAGGCAAACGTTTCTTTTCCCCATTCTGTAGTGGGGAGGGAATGAAGGCACTTACTAGTAGAGCACTTCATTTGCTTCATGTCTTTCATAGCGCACTGTTTCACACATCATCCTGCAAAAGAAGGAGAGAGAGAGAGAGAGAGAGAGAGAATGTCAGTGGCATATCTGTGAAAGCTAATACAGTTTGGCAGATGGCTCCCAGAGAGGCAGACCGTGTTCTTCATGTTCTTAACCATGCAGCTAGTATTCTGAAAAACTCCTTCCAAACGCACATTTCAAAGAGGATGAAGAAATGGTTTTCAGACCAATAAGCCATCTCATCGGCCTTCAGGACCGGATGGCACCATTTTCATTTACGCTGTCTTTGTGAACAGCCTGGGCAGCTGTGCGTGCAGAGTGGAGCAAAGGTTTGTTCGCATTTAAGCTCGTCACATTCTAATTCCAGGCCTCTCTACCCATAAAACATTCAGCAGCCCGACCGGGGACGAGGGCAGGGCCTTTCCTTAACCCCGCCCCCACAGTGGCTGTGTTAGTGTCTCAGAGGTCACATCATTGAGGCAGGCATATTTGAGGATACCCGCAAACCAGGGCAGGAGGGGCTTGGAGGGTTTAAAGTCTGGAATGTTCTGGAACACCCAAGTCATGCGGTTACATATTGTTCCACCAACGTAGGCCGCGGTGAGCTGAGAATGCCTTCTGAGGGGGGTCACTAAAGCGATTTAGGGGTCCAGTCAACAGGCTGAGAATGAGCACTTGGAAATATCCATTTCATTTCTATACTATACAGGAGCAAAGTATAAAAGAACAGATACCACTGTTACGCTGTTCTATACCAGACTGCTTACAATATTTTGCCAAATGTCTTCTTCTTATCTAGAACTAAGTAATTCTGTTTCCACCAGAATTAAAATCGTACGTTTTTACTCCATCGCATTTGTCTAACACATCTTCAGTTGGTGTCAGACGCGAGGTGTATGTGCTAGATGGTGAGAAAGGGAAGAATGAAAAGCGTGTGTGTAATAGTTTGGCATTTCTTGGAAAAATTCCAACTCACACAGTTTTTGTGTGTGTGCTACATACACCAGACATTATACAAAAGATTTAACACCAGTGCTTTAACTGAAGTATCCCATTTCAGCAAGATATTGCTGCTTATGTGGGTGAAGGATTTGTGGTCTTCACAACCACAGGTAAGCAAAAATGGACATGCATTTATACGGAAGGGACAGGATACGTGATTTTACGTGATTTAGCCTATTGTCTGAAGTTGGACATTTCAAAGTCTGGAAACTAATAAGCCGTGGAATCATTGATGAGACAGAAATGCAAGTAACAGTGCTGCCCAGTAATGAATCCTACGGAATACATTAATTAATAAGTAATTAATGCTACTGCGGTAGAATGACATAGTTTCTTAAAACAGGTCGAAAACAGCACAGACAAGACATTGATGACCTTGATGTAAACAGTCCCACACATGGGAAGACATCTGTGTCAAACTGGTTCTTTCATCTATCCGCTGGGATCAGACACACTTCACAGAACAAAAATAAAGATCACACAACAAAAACAAACAGAAATGCGACTGCTATCAAGTGTTCGAATGTAAATATGATTTTCAAAGTTTTTAACCAGTTTTACATATTTTTCTATAGTCCTTCCTCTCAGGCTGTCTGATATTATGTCTGCTCCCACCCAAACACTCCAGTCCTGATCCAAGCGCTGATCTTTAGCAGTAACGTACACCTTCATCCTACGGCCAGGTGATCCCACTCCTCATCATCATCATGCATGTGTTCACTCTTACCTCAGCTGATGCTCCCTTAGATTGGACAGTGCCTCCATGCCGTGTAGATATGAATACACAATCTCCAAGTCCTGCAGGCAGAGAGGGAGAACACAGATCAGTGTCTTTTCATACACAACACGTACACACACACACACACACACACACACACAGTAAAGGTCGCTAGGCTCTAATGTTAGCCAACCAGAGAGTGGGAGTGATTAAATGGAATTAGTGGAATGCTTGGATGCAGAAGCCAACCGCGTTTTAAGAGCACCAAAATAATTCAGTGCCTTTTCTCCCTCTCAATGAACCATATACAGAGGGATCTACGTCAATGTTGGGTCTAAGATATCAATGCAGGCCAAAGATGGGATTTTTTATTTTATTTTATTTTTTACAAATATTAAGCTCACTGGTGACAGAAAAAGCAGTGTTTGGTAAAGACATGGGGGAAAGGGGTGATTACTCCAGACACACTTACACAAACAGGTCTCAGAGGGCCCTGTTCAGGTGGGAATATAAGTAGTGCTTAATCATGCAACCACTCTGTCTGTCAGTGTGTGTGTGTGTGTGTGTGTGTGTGTGTGTGTGTGTGTGTGTGTGTGTGTGTGTGTGTGTGTGTGAGAAGAAGCACACAGTGGCCCCTGTGCCCTGTCCATAGTCAGACAGCACTGCAGACGCCAGCATTGGGCCACTTTTGTACGCACAAAGGCATGCTGGGATAGCAGTGGGACAAAGAGCTTCTGTCTTTGTACACAGGACTGTTTTAGCTTAGACGTACAAGCCCTAAGTTACAGTGCAGAGAAACACCCACCCACACATGCAGACACACCCACCTCCTTCATTAAATAGTAGTATTTTGATATACAGCCAATGCCTGCGTCTCTTGACCTGTGTTACTGAGCCATCAGTAATGAACAATTGCATACAGGTTTGTCATGATGCATAATCACCTTCATAGCATTTTCATAACATGACAAGCAGACAAGTGTGATGGGGCATGTAAAACAGCATTCAGAAACGTCTGTCGTCATGCCATGCCATGTATGTTTAACATGTTTAATATGTGGAGTCGCGCGAGAGAGAGAGTGAGAGAGACGGACAGACAGAGAGAGATACAAATAAAGAGTAAGAGAAAGAAAGAGAGCTGTAGTCAGGAGGAGAGTGACAGGGGTGCTTAAAGATTTCAGAGAAGATGTCAGTCAGAAAGGACAGTGGTGTTTGTTCCATTTTGCCATTTATTTGGTAGCAAGACTGTGGTGAGGTAAAGCTAACATGGCAGCTACTACATGGCTAAACGATGCAATAGGGCATTTCAGCAGCATGTGTGTGGCACGCTTCACCGAGCCCCCACATCCCCACACTGAGCTTGATGACCCAGAGCAGTGATCCTGGTCCAAGCGCTACATTTAGTCATCTATTGCTATTTTTATCATGAGTTTAATCCAATATTGGAGTGGCCTATCAGACTCTGTCTCCCCCTGGTGGTGTTGCATGGTACCGCAGAGTACAGCAATTACAGAAAGAGAAGTAGCTAGAGGCAGCCTGTGTATGATATAATTCTAATTAATTTGAAGGGTCACTCGTAAATATTGTGGTCATGATTGTGATGGAGACGATCAGTCATGAAGCAGAGGATACTGTGACAGAGACAGAGAGTCGGGTGGATAAGGTGGTGTTCAGGTGTCCTGCAAGGGAGTGGCCTGCTGCAGACCCAGGTTAAAGGTTAAAGGTTGAAGGCCAGGTGTGCTCGCTGACTCCTGTTCACTACATGGACGTAGCTCTTTACAGCTTGAATACTACCATGCTAGAAAGAACATGGCCGTCCCTCTCTCAGCTCTGTGGCATCAGTCACACTGGCATAAGATCAATCACGAAACAACAACCAAAAGCTTCTGTTTTTCCTGCTTATATAAATGCTTATATTCAGGTTGTTTGGTTTTTATGGGTTTCATAAGGGTCAAAATCACAAAGGAAATCCTTGGGCTCCAACGTGTAAGAAATCTTCACAATCTGCCACTAGATGGCAGACTTATCCTGTGTTTCAGAGCCTCTATCCAGTTCACTGGCTGGAACAAAACGAAACCAGAATATTGTGGCTTCAGTTTTTTTTCTTCTCCCTCAAATATTGCTTCTAAATTCAACATGGAAAGAATGTATGGAACCCCATTTCTCCAAAGCCAATGTCCCCACTGCGCTCTTATTCTCTAGCTTTATCCTCGCTCCCCCCCTTAGTCTCTCTCTCCATCTTACACACATACATAATCTTCATCTCTCATACACACACACACACACACACACACACACACACACACACACACGAGGACAGCGATTAACAGCAGGAGCCAAGCAGCTTCTCAACACTAAGCCTTCAGCGGTATTTAAAGTAGCACATGTGTGCTGGTCTTTTTGGGAGGCAGTTATTCAATGTGACGGTGAAGGAAAAGCCCAAAACACACTACACACACTGCAGTGACAGCGGTGGGAGGGGTTTGCGGTTGATGGGTGATCACAGCAGCGCGCCACGGGATCAAATGATTACGGACGTCGCCGATGTGAATACCTAGTGCGGTTGGGAGTGACGGGTACACGCGCACACGGAGCTCGTTACGATCACACACATCTGCTCATAACCCAACACACACCCCGGACCCTGTTCAAACAAATACATCTCCAGTCAGTCGGTCAATATGCTTCTTTTATTTCTCTCTCTTTCTCTCTCTCTGTGTGTGTGTGTGTGTCTCTCTCTCTCTCTCTCTCTCTCTCTGATTCAGATTCAAAGAAGCTTTATTGGCATGACTGTAGTTACAACAATATTGCCAAAGCATTACAAAAAAAATAAAAATAAAATAGAATAAAATAAAATAGAATAATAATTAAAAAAATAGCAATAGTAACAAAAAACAATTACAATGGTTAAAAATAACAAAAATCTCTCTCCCTCTCTCTGTGTCACTCTGTCCCTCTCTCTGTCTGTCTCTTTCCCTCTCTGTCTGTCTCTCTTTCCCTCCCTCTCTCTCTCTCTCTCTCTCTCTCTCACTCACTCTGTCCCTCTCTCTGTCTGTCTCTCTTTCCCTCTCTCTCTGTCTCTCGCTTTCTATGCCACCACAATAACCACTGATTATTAATGCTTCCTAACAAATACCTATTTACCCCACAAGTCTTTTATTTCTTCATCTCTCTTTTCTTTATCTGACTCGGTCTCTCGGCGACTTCCTCCTGGAGTATTCTGTGACAATAGGCGCTCTGCGCCCTGTGATTGGTCGGAGAGAGAGAGAAAAGGCTGTAGTGGCCACACCTTATTGGTTCTGCTCCCCCCAGGGACGGCAGCGGGTACCGCGGTAACGAGCTTGAATGACGGGGCCCTCCGAGACCACGGGAGGAGTGGTGGAGAAACCCAGGGGCAGGGCGGACAATAGCACACCTCATCCGGGGCCTCTGCGGCCAGCACACGGCACCGAGCAGCACCTCCAGCTCACCAATAAAACTGCCCAAACGTGCATAAAGCACTTCCTCCACTTTATAAAAATACAGAAGAAAGACAGGATTGCATAAGCTCCAAACAGGTTTGGCGGTGCAGGAGCACAGGCGAGGGCCCAGTCCCGGCATATATTTCCATAACAAATATGTTCCTTCCGAGTCCAAGTCTTCTCGCCTTTGCATGAGGATTAATTGTACCTTTGAAATGCCACTAACCCTAATCAAATAATCAAAGAGACAAAGGAGGGGGGGGGTGAAACCCAGGTCACTTAACATGGCTCAAGGTATTACAGTTGCCATGGCAACTTTCTACATAAACATCAACAAACGTGCTCACGGGGGAATAATATTTCTCGTTTGTGTGTGGGGGGGCTTCTCCACTATTCAGGTGATATATTTTGCGCTCAATGCTTAGTGGAGTGTGTAACGTCTGCTACACAAATATGACAAACAAAATGCAGTTTCATGCAGCGGTGACCTTTACGTAGGCTACGTATCCCTCTACGGGGGCACTACGCAGGTGCTGTAGCTGCATGTAAGGGGGGGGGGGGGGGGGGGGGGGGGGGGGGGGGGGGTTGTAGGGGATGTTTGAGATTCCGGAGATGAGACTGCATCTGTGTTCCTGTGGTATAGGAATACGTCTATGTCTGAAAAAACTAGGTGACTCACATCACCCAGTTGTCAGAACTGTCTTACAAACACACAGGCCTAGTCATAGCCAGTGCGATCAAAGGACATCAATAGCATTTATAACCTTTTTACCTGTAAACAATCTATCTTGTAAAATACTTCCTCGTGTAACACTATCGCTTAATGTTGAATAAGCTTCGGGGAGATTATTGACTTAGATTATACCCATCACTTTGCCAGCAGAGACACTTAATAACGTGCTTTTCCAAGCAAAACCGTTCCACGCCTCAGAAAAACAGCGCTCTGGGCTGGTACAACGCTAACAAAACACAATACAGCACTTTTTAATTGGGCCCAAGCGATTTGTCAGCTAGGCAGAAAATGGCTCGGAGTCAGCTGAGAATAGAAGGCGTCACTCGGAAGAGGTTGCTAGCCTCGTGCTGGAATACGTTGGCGGGGTCCCTGCTGGGCCGTGGCGGCGTTCCCTGTACTGCGAACAGACTTCAGCAGCGATCGGCTAACGCCACTGAGAAGCAAGTCGGAGCCAGAGATGCAACAGCCACTCATTCAGGCATCGAGGAGTGTGCATCACTAACATCACGGTGTGCTATCTGTACTCCAACTGTCTGTGTGTGTGTGTGTGTGAGAGAGAGAGAGAGAGAGAGAGAGGGGGGGGAGGGGATCTATATTCCAGCTGCCCTGTCCTTGAATTTCTATTGACAGCCAGATCTCAAGGGTATTTTTAGCTACTGTTGGCAACGGGACAGCAGGTGGAGTCTTAGCATACAAAAGCAAGGTCACTGGAGGTCCAGTGCCAACTGGGCACACGCAGTCACTGGAGGTCCAGTACCAACTGGGCACACGCAGTCACTGGAGGTTCAGCCAACTGGGCACACGCAGTCACTGGAGGTCCAGTACCAACTGGGCACACGCAGTCACTGGAGGTTCAGCCAACTGGGCACACGCAGTCACTGGAGGTTCAGCCAACTGAGCACACGCAGCCACTGGGCGTCCAGCTCTACTGACAGACACAGCCACTGAGCTCAAACTCCACATAAAAACCCCAATTTTCATGCACCCAGCAGCCCCATTGCAAAGATGTGCCATTTGTTTTGGTTTGCTTACACAAATTCACATTCAGTTAACAGTCATGGAACTCAGATAAAGAGGAAAAAAGGCATAATAGGTTTATGGAAATCTGGAGCTCTGGCAGCCATATATGACACCACGAGGTCACGCAGCCATACGGGAGAGCGTGACGCATGCGGTTTGCATATTTAATCCATGTTTGTCAAGTGAAACCAAGGAGATCAGTTCTCATCATCTCCACGCTCGTGCACATTTCCACCAGCACAGAGGGTGGCGCTGTCTGCAACTGGTGGAGATGGGGCAGCGGTTTCACAGAGCAACACGTGTAGCTGAGCGGGGTGGAATCACTCAGAAGTCATCAAATAAAACGTGAATGAATCCGATCTTCCAGCTGCCACTCTCAAATGCTCTGAAATATGAAATCCCACGTGCATATTCATGTGTACACACACACACTGTCTTCCCAGGCTCAAACAACCCTAATGCAGGAGACAACACCGTCAACTTGCTTGCCTCGTTATTCTTTCAGCGGAGGTGATACAACAGGAAGAGCAATACAGTGACAAGCTTTCCACTTCAGTGCCAAAACGCATCCGTAATTTCACCCAGACGTCATCCACAGCGGCACGCGTCCCCCGGGAACGCGTGACAAAAACCTTAATTAAAACACGGCGAAACTCATCTAGGACTCTCCAACTCCGCTCACTCCCAGCGAGACGCGAGGCGTCACATCCCGCATCTGGCAGCCGGATCGGCGGGCGCTGGGACTGCAGAGAAAACCCAGCGGAGGCAGCGCAGAGCACTGCCAAGAACGAGCCACGTTTAGAGCCAATTAGCCGAACCCAGACGGGAAATGAAGGCAGCGCAGAGCAGCGGCGGGGTCGGAGGGACTCGGACTCGGCCGTCTGTTCTCGGGGTGACACGACGCTGCCGGGTGCCGGTCTCCGTGCGACACTATAGCAGCGTTAGCCGCATGGCTGCTTTAGCCGTGCTGTTAATGGGTGTAAATAATTGAAGGAGACGCTCCACTTTTTCACAGCCACGACGGTTCTCATGGGCTGATGCCGAACGCGCCACCCTCCACAGACCGAGGGCTTCGGTGGATGGAGAAATGACTGCAGCCCGTAAGCTTCAAACGCTCAGGGTTCGTGTCCAACCCAAGAAGATTACAGCATCTCCGTCAGGACATTTTGCAACCGGGCAAAACAAGACAAGGAAAGAATCTTGCTCAGTACAAGTAATTCTAGATAATATTAACTTCTAGATTAATATTGTGCCTCACAAGCAGACATTTCTGCAGCCAAGGAAGACGAAATGCGGAAACTCTGACCTTCGCAGTATATATATATATATATATATATATATATATATATATATATATATATATATATAAAAAAGCTAACAAGAAAGCAAACGAGATCTTACAAAATTCCTAGAGCGGACACCCGTAGAGCGGATCGCGTAGAGCGGATCGAGCCCTGCCAGCTTCACAGCCGAGCAGAGGACATCAGATCATGGTTCATTATATGAGAGCGTGGAGGGACATGCATGTGATAAATAATGCAGGCGGAAGTGGGAGGTCTGGGACAGGCGTGAAGCAGCAGGCTCAGAGCGCAGGTGACAGAACCCACTCTCCGGCACCACTGATCGATGCACCAGGAGCATCCGGAACCCAGAACCTTCCCAAAGACGCCTAGACCGGGGAGGTAGGGGGGTGTTTAATCAGTTCGTAATATCCTACAGCTGTGATAAGGTGTTGGTTAGAGCAGACAGATCAGGACATTCATTTTACAACATATTTTGAGCCGATTTAGAGGGTTTATTTGAGAATGTTCCAGTTCAGGCCCCTGGTGTTGAATTGTGCTGCATTATCACAACCTGAGAAAACTGGTTATTAATCAGTAGCTTGCAACTAATCCCAAGGGCCCATGATGTAATGTGTTTCTGTATAAAATGAAAAACAGTGGAAAACCAGGGCAGAAATGGCCACACTACAACCTTTTTTGCATGTTTATTTCTTAGACCGTGTTTGACTGTATCACTTCTGCCACTTGAACAGAAGGTGAGATCTTTCTCCACACTCTAAACCACAAGTTACTGATGAACCGCAAATCGCACTCCGTGGGGGGTGGTGGTGATGGTGGGGGTGGTGATGGTGGTGGTGGGGGGTGTTTCAGCAAAACTGTTCAAATCAGCACAGCGCTTCTGCAAGGCCGCCCAAGCCGCAGTGCAGCATGGAGCAGCTGGGATCAAGGCCTGGTGCCCTGGTGGAGAGAGAGAGAGAGAGAGAGAGCCCGCACAGTTCCCCTTAGAGATGACGAAAGTCTTGCGATTCCGTTTTCAACATGATCTTCTGTAACACTACACTAGCATTATGTCAGACAAAGCGACGAGAAGGTACAAAGGGGGCAATCATGCACCGCGGGTAAGCAGGCCTTATACTCCCACTACGATAAATATGCATACCTTTAAAAGGAGGCTGTGGCATTTCCACCACAGCTTTAATAGAGCACACCAAGGCCCAGACAGCAGACGCACCCGGATTACACTACTCCGCCGTCAGCTACCTCCACCACAACTTCATCACGCAGCTGAAAACAGCCTAATAGGATAAAGAGAGCGGCAGAAATGGAGGGACATGCCATCCTTTCTCTTCCCTCGATGATTAAATGAGCAATTATCTCTGCTGACGCAGGCCGAAGGCGATGGCAGCGCGCTTTTGCGATGACGCGGCACGGCGGCTCCGGGCGGAGACAGCCCCGGGTCTGGCTGGCTTCTCCAGCCTTGGTTATTTAGCGGAGCTTTGGAAGCAAAACTTTTCTCCCCAAATACCCCCTACTGTTTTGTTTTCGCTGCAGCTGGTCAGCGGTAAGGAAATCATCATTAAGGGCGGTAGTTTTTAAAGAACAGGCAGAGAAGTCTGTTTCTGCCTGTACATTGTACCTCGGTTGCCAAGAAACGGACAGCCAAAGCACCCGGCTTCCGAGCGCCGGGAGGACTTGGCCGAGTGTTGTGGGTCGGTGGGGGGGGTGGGGGGGGGGGGGCTGCTCTCAACACGAGTGGGAGGGCAGAACAAAAGTCCGATCGGAAGCAAAAAAAAAAAAAACAAGAAACAAAACAGGCTAACGATTGAACGGAGATAAAAGAAGCCCCTGCCACTGAACAAGCCCTCAATAACCGAAAAGAAAAACACAGAACCTCACATAAAAAAAAAAAACGTGTGGAGTCCGTCCAACAGTAGGTGCAGTGTTCCAAGTTCACACTGGACCGGGACAGTTCCCATCCAGCCTAGCGCCATTCTAGTGCTGGGGCGCAATCACGCAGAGCGCACTCCATGACGTCTTTACACCAGACCGTTGGAGCGACTGTCCTCTGTCCAGCCTGCTCTGGCCATCTGAGCTACGCTGTGCATCCTTACTGGTGGTCCACCTACGTTCTTCAGATGACACTTGTGAGGTCTTACCTCTGCATCTACTAGGGTTTCTAAAGCTCTTTATGTAAAAGAGACCTTATTTATTTATTACCCGTTATTTACATTTACAAAGATTTTTAGTTAAACATTCTCAAAATACAAAGAAAGAGTAGTGGAAGAAGGAAGAGAAACCTTTCTAATAAAATTGAAACTAGATGGATGGCATAGAAAAAAGAAAGCATAAATGTTGTAGACTGTGGACTGAACGCATTATTTTGCAGATCAGTGAATTCAGTGTTTAGAGTTTTGAAACAGCACTTCCTGTTTACTGGGTAATCTTGTGACCCCACCGTAAGAGTTTGGCGTGGCAGGTCAGGTGTCTGGAAAGCAGAGCTCGCTATTTTAGACCGCATCCTCAGGATACAGGTCCACAATTCAAAAGTCACAGGGAGTGATGTCACGGGCTTTTTCAGATTTCCTCAAGACTGTCAGATTACCAGAATCTTACTGAAGGGTTAAACACTGGTAAAACATCAACAAGTGATATATCAGAACTTCTGAGCTAAAGGGATGCATGACAATGCTGATATCAATACCGTCCTGGTATCACATGACAACCGCAGATGGCACACTGGCACATTGGGTGTAATTTGAGAGCTTGATAAACAATCACCTTAATTATCCCATACTGTAAACAAGCAGGTGTTTTTTTTTCCTTTCCTTTGTTTGTTTTCATCACTCGTTAAGCTTGAAGTTGTTGGAACAGTGCACTGATATTCACTCCAGATCTGCTGAACATCTTTACTCTGATCTATTCACCTCCCCAATTACGTTTTGGTGCATTTGACCAACGGATATGAACACATTCAAATCCTGGACATGTTTAACATTCCACATATTTCACATTCCACATGTTTCCCAATGAACATTTCCTTTGTGCCACTTTAACCTCAGAGTATGGAAAATGTACAGTAAGATATGACCACACAGCTACACGCTAAGCTATTTATGGGAAATAAGTAACGATGAACAAACGAATTCCACATGCTACAACAACTGACCGAGGAGTGATGCTTGTTTGTATTTTATGGGCTTAATTTTCGCGTAAACTACCTCGTAGTCATTTTCGCACTCCGCCCACATGTTGGTCTTTCACCATAGTCTTGTAGAACAGCATGGCTTTATTCTACGGGGCCTTTACACCAAAGTTGATAATTTCCATCAAGCCATGTGGATTTTAACAGGGGGTTCTTTGTATGAGGGCCCACACTCCTTCACGCCTTCAAAGTGGGGAGGCGGTGGGGTCTAAGGAGGGGTGGGCTCCAGTGATTGGATGACCCCTTTCCCCAATTACAACCAGCTAGTGCCACTACATTCTACACTGATTGGTGGGGGGTCATGGAAGCTGCCCTTTAGACATCAATGCTGATTATGCAAATCTGAGAAACGCTCTGAACTGAAAGACACCGGAGTGGACATGTTTCCAAGCGCTCAAAAAACGACCACATGACAGGACAGGACGGCGGCCCACAGCCAAGGCTGAAAACGACAAAACACAAAATGTTGCAACATGATACAACAGAGCAGCTGAACGAAGTCCCGGTTGAAACCAGCAGACGAAATGCTCTGGGCCCTATATAAAAGAGACCATTAACCACCGCTGTGAAGGATCAATACCTTTACAGCTTTACAGCTGATCCCTTTGAACCTCTATGACTTTATGAGTTAAACGAGCTAGAAAACAGTGCAGGTCAAAATGACTCTGGAGCCTCCGTGAAAATTAAAATTCATTATAATCCCTTGTGGGCAATATTCTAAGTTATGAATGTTATCTGAGTATATTAACTCAGCAGTGGCTAGTTCCTGCAGGCTATGTTGAGAAGAACAAGGACAGTACAGACAGTGTTGCAGACATTCCCTGCTAGGTTTGGCTCTCCTGTTCCTACCCCAGATCGTGGCTTCCCAGTGAGCTCTCATAAACGGATCAGTGGAGAGAGGCTTTAGGTGACTGGGTTTAGCGCCATCGGGGAATTAGGACTAAAACAGAGGGAGTCAGAGAGTCATGTGACCGCACTTACTGTGACAGAGCAGAGCTTGACAAACGAGATCAGTAAAAACAAATGTAGACACAAAGCCTTGGAATAAGCGAAAGAGGACAAGAGAGAGAGAGAGAGAGACACACGCACACACACAGTTTTCCAAGTGTTTCATTTGTTTTTCCTTCAATTTATTTTCCTTTCCTGGTCCAAGTAGTTGCTCCAGAAACAGTTTCTAAATTTCTAAAAGTTGCTAAATTTCCTTCAGGATCAATAAAGTATCTACCTACCTACCTAGTTTCCAAATGTTTCACGAACAAATGTGCAAAAAAAAAATTACTAGCAAATCAAATAATTTCAAACAAATTCAAACAAAAGTCAAAAATACAAAACAGACTTTTCTGTAGTTTTCTGCTTCTGTATTTGTGCTAGCGTGTCACATGTAAATCCAAGTGATCAAGGCCACAGATTAGCAATTTCCTGCTTTTATTTCCACACAACAAAAACATTGCATTATGAACAACTTCAGAACCCGAGAGAAATACTTAACATGTTGATATTCATCAACATATCCTTTAAGTTGAGTAAGCATTGCAGACATAAGATTTGTAACAAGTTTAATATATAGATATAATGTAACCGGCTGTAATCTGTTCTTAGACAGGCCTCTGGACAAGACATTTAGCATTTAAAACGAGGCACTGCATGAGAAGGAATACGGATTGTTAACATGATCATTACCTCGCAGGAAATGCAAGATATCGTTCATTAAGTGTTCCATCCCTTTGCTCTTCGTATTGCTGATGCCCCACAAGTCTGCAATATTTAAATTTATTAAAAGTCCTCTAAGAAATGACATTTTATCTTGTGTGACTGTTTCAGCTATTGCAAACGAGCTCTTTCTGTGAACGCCCAGCCAATCACAGCACTCACATTACCCAACAAATGAGTTTTGGTCCAGGCAAGTCTTTAATTGTCAAATCCAAAGCTCACCGGTGTGTTTTACAACACTAGAGGTCACATCACAAAAACAGTATCTAATAACACAATATAGTGTTTTTTTGTTGACTTGTGTAACCCTACGATCTTGTATATAGACTTCACCTTTAACCACATTAACAGGTACCAACATGCTCTGCTCTGCTCTCTGCTCAACCGAGCCTGGAACCGTGGCCAGAGTGGAAGTGTTAACATAGCTCAGAGGCAAAGCACAAGAGAAAGACCTGTGAGGACACACACACGGACACACAGACACACACACATGCACACTCATTCACAGCTGAAGTCTTTACAACGGTGTTACATGAGGTTACGGTGCTTCTCCAGCATAAGGAGTTCTTCCCTTTATGAAATAATGCTACTGGCAAACTGTGAATTATGGAATCATTTCCAGAAAATCAGTAAAAGCAGCTTTTCAGCTATAACTAGAAGCCAAAAATAACAGGCCAATTCTTGCACCTATTTCCACAATATGATTTCAATTCAGATAAATACTATATATTCAATATGAACCAGACGACAAGGTCAGGGCGACCCAAAGCACCTTGATTCTCATGGAGAACCAGTGACGTTTTTTCCTGAATAAGCACTGGTCTGTGGGTACCGCCCCTTATGCCAGAAGCACATCACAGCTGGCTTGTGTCTGAGGCCACACAGCCGCCGTCCGGGCAGCATGTCCACACTGACCCCTGTCCACTGCCCAGAGGACCTACACTGGACACGGGAGCATCAGCACTACGGAACAAAGAAAGGAGGTCGGCTCGGTCTTCAGAAGCTCGTTTTCTTTCACCGCATGTTCTGGGGTAAACGATCTGCTGGGAAACGGCGGGACACTCATGTGGATGTTACGTTGACATGTCCCACCTAACTAAACAGTGCTGCAGCTCAAGTACTGTTCCCTACTGCCACTTGCCTCTGTCAGCAGGATGATGCTCCCTGCTAGCTAGCAAAAATCGTTCAGGAATGTTTTCAAGAACGTGACAGGATTCCAAGGTGTTGACTTGACCTCCAAATTCCCCAAATTAGTATTTACAGATTTGGCTGTCTGAAGTAGTGTTCTTAATCCGTGGTTTAATGTTTGTTTTCATTAGGAAACTGTTGGTGAGTCTTAGACATAAAGTGTCTGTGAGGTACGCTGTAAGTCACCTTGTCGAAAAAAAACGCTAAATAATGTGAGGGAGTCGCTCAGCTAAACCTGTGAATCTGCTTGGCGAGACGAGATAGAGCAGAACCTCACTACTCTAGAAAGCCTGTCTAGGAAGACGTTTCTGAGATGTTGCGAGAGCTAGCGGAGTGACACTGGGACTCCCTGTGGACTCCCGGTATAACTCAGACAGACACCCGGCTTTACACATAGAGTAGTAGCAGAAAAGAGGTGAAGGAAAAGGAGAAGAAAGTGAAAGAAAAGCAAACAGGCAGACATTCCAAATCGAAAAGGAATCTGGAGGAGTAAGTATGCCTTCCGTGAGGTTTTGTTTTGTTTTGTCTTGTTTTTTGGTTTGTTTTGTTTTTTCTAAGGACAGGGATTTTTTTGTTTTGCTTTGGAAGGCCAGGAAGTAGTCACAGAAGCTCAGAGGAGCCTTTTCACAGGTGTTTCTACCCCTGCAATCATGCTGAACACTCACACATGGAAGCTTAGAAAGAGAGGCTCATCTGAGCATCTTGGGATAAAACCAGGAAGGTCTAATCTTTTCAATTAACAAGCAAGTCGTTTTTCAAACCGTGATCTGCTCATATAAAACACACAGCAGTCCCAATACATTTAAACACAAAACTGAAGAATGGTGAATAATAACTCAAAAAAGAATGAGATTCCACCATGTGCCAATAATGTGAACCATGAGCTATGGCCTTTTATAGCCTTAACAGTTGAGATGTTTTAATGTCAAAAACATGGTCAAAACGCTAACAAGACTGAGTAAACATTAAAAAAACCAGGAATGAACATGATAAACATATGGTAAAGTATAGGTCTCTAGCACCATAAAGAGCAGCAAGGCACATGAGCCCAGGAGTGCTGCGCTCTGATTGGCTGCCTGCCACTGGCCGCGATGGAGTGGAGTCCAATGACAGGCTCGTGTGTCTACACAACTTCTGCCTGGCCACAAGAGCCGAGGAGCGAAAGTTATGGCTTGTGGGACTCAACAGTCCGAGGGCACCAACCACAATGGCGCATAGCACACGGCCTGAGACAGACTTTGATGGAGTGGCCAGTTCAGCCAACCGTTCGTAATGTAGCAGAACGCTAACCGCACGACGCCAGGTTTCATTCATAGTTAGCCATGGTTAGCATTGTTGAATGAGTTTATGTTATTTCTCTTACTTCCACCTCCTTTTAGCTAGCCTATTTTACAGACAAGCAAATAAGCAAAAATTGCACGCATTAATCAACAACACGAAGTATGTTTATTTTATTTTATTTTTTTGCTGAACTATTTCTTTAAATAAGCATGTGATCTATCTAATCACCCACATTGAGGGCAGCGTGGGATCAAGATGCTGGCCGTGTTTGGCGGGCCTCGTCTGGGAAGGGTGGCCTACATACAGAGAGGAGGGTCTTTGTAAACAAGCTTAGCCCAGTGAGGAAGAGCACAGTGGGGTTTCTAGACCTTATAATCAGGTAATTAATCAGCTCACGCTTTGATTCCCATTTGCTCAAACACAGACTCAAACACGTCCGAAGGATCACGAATGGTGACCTCAGCCCGGTTCTGCAACAAAGAAAGAAACAAACAAAGAAAAAATGTCTCTTAAAATTGCTATGATGGATTTGCTTTGGGAAAGGTGGTCGTATATGACTAGGCGCCAGCAGCACTGTGGAAATCGTCAAATTGCTTTGTGGTGGGAAGTGAAAAGAACTCATAACGGCGCTTACACTGGAATTCAGGAAGATGAATTCAGGGCGAAATGACACGTCACCACCCTCGGCATTTCTGTAGTGATATTGGAAGAATGCGTGCGGTCTGGGTTCTTTATTTGTTAGGCAGCGACAAACAACATAATGCACAACGTAACGCATGCACGTCACGGCCCACCGAGCGCCGCACAGATCGCTGGCGATCTCCAGTATCGGCGTGGCGAGGGAACGCACTGCCTCATCCCCGAGCGATTCAGAAATATCGCTCCGAGCTGCACTGACTATAGTCGACATGGACTGTACTGGGAGAAGCACCCCAAGGCAATGCATGTCAGCCCATTTTTAAACCCAGAGCCGCAGGCTCGCACAATATGTTGTTTATATATTGTCGTCACAGTTTTTGATTATGCTTTACTGGCGGGTTTAAGTTCACATTTGTGTTCTAGGGATGTACTGATGAATCAGTGCATTTGGAAGACCCAACAAATGTAAGTTATTCTGAATGTATGCAGTCTGAACTTTAACCATGCAACCATCAAGTGTCCTCTGGTATCTTTTAATACATCGCAAGACAAACCATGATCACCATCTGCAGTAATACTGTACGTACCTACAAAGATGCCAGGACTGCACACTGCAGACAGAAATTATGATTGCTTTAACTGTTTGCACTGCCCTGCTAATGTGTAAGCAGCAAGTGAAGGAGTCATTGACAAAGTCACTTCAGCTTACTGAACAAATGTGGAGATTTGTGTGCTGCACAATATACAAAACTACAGAGCTTTGTGGGTTAGTAACTGGTACAGAACTATTTCTGTTTAACACAGATTCTGAAACAGGTGACTGGAGCAAAGGTGAAATGCAGGGTGACACAGGCTTTTCACAGCAAACCCCAGCGCGTATCCCAATTCCTGTCCTGTTTTCACAGCAGTACATGTGCAGAAGAGGTTTGAAACATTTGCCTAAATCTTCCAGGGTATTTCCTGTACCGTGACAGACACATGACATATTTCAGTCACTCTGATCGCCACAGAAATTATCCAAGAAAAGCGCATTTATGGCAATTAGTCAGAACTCCAGTCAAACCTGCTGGGAAAGCCAAGAACGGCCAGCGCACATCAGGCTGGCCTGACGGACAGAGAGCTCAGCTACCGTGTCATGCGACCTCTTAGGATACGTCCGTCCCTTTGATGGAGAACACAGCAGAAGAGAGTCCCCAATGGATCAGAGTAAAAAGAAGGAGAAAGGAGTAGATTAAAGCTGTAGCCACCAGCAGAGCTGGACTGAAAGGCATCATGGCGGACCTGATCACGCCATCAAAAGAGCTTCCTGAAGGGACAGAGTACCACAGCCACTCCTGCAGTCTGGCATTAGCATCAAACACACCAGCGGCCCAGGGCATCCATATTCACACCGAATAGCTGCCCCCTCATTCTCTATTAAGCTCCCTCTCTGACCCTGAAGTCTATACACTTGGCCTTGAGTAGGACAAGGATGTGAAAACAGCAAAATGAGGGTCACACACTCAGGTCATTTTAGTTAGATATGAAGAATTCAACATGAGATTAAAATATCCTAGACCAGCCAAATCCACTATTAAATTGCACAAATATGAGAAAAGAATAATATTACCTCTGACACTAAGGAAAATCCAAGAATGTCTCTCAAACACAAACCAGATTTTTTAGAGAACAGAATAGTTTGTGGAAAATAATGTACTGAGAAGATCCCAACACATTCCACTTAAAGGTTAACAACCGATGCGTAAACCAAAACCCTGCTGATGAATTATGAAATAAAGAACATCATGGGTTCTACCCTATAAACGGTCACTGTGTGTGAGGAAGACAAATACATAAGCAATGGAATGAACCATTAACATATCTGGGTTGCTTTAATTAATTTTTCAGATCTTGCTGAAAGACCAGGTTCAGCTGTTTCATTAACTACATCATTCATGATTAAAACAGTTTGAATAACTCCACCACTCTAATATCCAACTCCAAATAGGGGTCAACTCCATTTGGTCTGGAAAAGGTCAATTAGATAGACTGTACTGGCAACAGATCATTAAGTTTCAATCCCTGGGGGAGAAAACTGTGACTCAGCAGGCATGTGTCCAGGCAGCAACTCGAATGACAATTGTGTGAGAAAGATAATGCAAGGAGAGCCTTTATATATGCTGCATAATACACCCCAGTGCAATGGCCCTTCTTCGATACTGCATTCCACATTTAGTATTCTGAGTTGGAGCTTCTTATCAAATGAAAGCTCAAATTCCAGACATTTCAATTAATACAGCAGATGTTGCTCTTACGCCATGAGCTTTATAACACACCACAGGTATTAGCATGGTAAACAGTGTACCTTTAGCAGAATACATCCAACTGTGGCAGATGGAAATATCAGGTGTCCAACTGTACTTGCAAGTAAGTATTTTTGCAATGTAATCATAATTCACCCATACTGCAAAGTCAATGTAATTCACAGGTCACTAAATAAAGTAGAAAAGACATTATCTGGACATTACCTAAATGTAAAAATGTCTGACAACAGCACCCTTGGGTGGTTCAGATTGCCTCCCACCCCAATATAAAACTCAAGTGTTGCAGAGAAATCGGTGTGTGTGCATGTGTTTGTTTGAAGCCACTTCTTTAAGGACATTGACTCCACACTGAACACAAAGAAACATGTGACTCCACGTTTGGTGTCAGGCTGAGAGAGAGAACAAGGAACGCAGACATACACACTCAAAAATAAATAAATAAAATAAAAAATAAAAAAACCCACCAAGGCCCCCCAAACAGAAACGAAATGATCAAAACACTCCACACAGCAGCGAATCATGCAGCAGAAAGCTTGCCTTCCGAACTGGAAAAGGAACGCACAGTACAGTTCCAGAAATGGCACGCTCCTATAACGAACGCCACCAGAACGCATCCAATCGCACGCGTAACACCCGACACAGAGGCGGCTACGTTTCTGATTTGACAAACGGCCGGCCAGCCTACCAGGCTTTAATGGTCAGCAAGCCTACTAGGCCTTAGGGGTCAGCAGGTGAACTTCACCTGCAGATCAATATAAGGCACGCACGGACACAAAGACGTTGGAATGGGGTTGGGAGAGCACTTCTCCATAATAAACCACTGTTGTTTTCTGTTGTTTAAGGGCAGCTAGACACTTTGGCTTTCCATGTGTGTTTCCTTCCTGCCTGTGGAAAGACGCAGGAAAGACGCCATTGGTCCAGTCAAAGACGCTCACCAAGAGACTCTCTTAAGCTTCAAATAGCACCAGGACAATGTCTCGAGACGCCAGCAGAATAATGGAGTGCAAGTCGCACGTGCCGCTGCCATTGCTTTGGTATGCATGCTCTGCCCCGGGTCAAAGGTGAAGGCATCATCTCCTTGTTTGTTGCCTTTTTGGCTGGATGCCCTGGTCTCAAAGAGCTCCTCACTGCAGCACCCGCTATTCTCCAGATCGCCTATGCCGTCCATTTCTCCCCCTACTGAGAGATTAGCATCTTGAAGGTGGGCAGGATCATGCAGGCCAGCAGAGCGTGTTAATGTTAGCTGCTGTGAACTTGGCCTAGTACATGATAAGATGCCAGCTACATTACTTCAACCTGCTTTAGGCTTTAGACTAGCAACTACTGCAATCTATTCTTCAGTAATTATTTCTATGTTATGGTACAAGCCCAATACACCATGTCAGTCCTTGGAAGTAGTATGAACAGATCACACTTGATCAAACTTATTGGTAAATAACTATTGTATGCTAGCATTTTCAAATCATTCTTAAAACATTTACTCACACAATAACTTGTGGTGTCAGTGGTTTTTAGATTTTTGCAGTCGTGTGGTTGCTGCAGTTTTACTGTGAGCCACCTGATTATAAAAAAATCTATACTGACTTAAATTGCCCCCAAATTCACCAAAACATGCAGACATGTCTTTCAGAAAAGGCTGAAATGGTCTTAAAACCGAGCCTTAGATTTCCTAAAGCCATGACAGATCTCATGTCAGCTGACCACGCTACCACACACAGCACGGTGCTGAGACCATGTGTTGGTGGAGCATCGAATTAGCATTCAAGATAAAAGTCTTTCAGGGTTGAGGGCACAACATAATTCTAGGAATGGAGTTAAAACAGTGTGGCAGCCAAAGAGTGGCCATGCCAGAGGGCAGTGGTGTGACTGATTTAAAGGCTCCATACAGCCACGGGAGAGGACACAGGATATCACATCATCTGTGGGAAATGCGGCTGCGAACTGTCTGAAAACACCTAAACAAAAACAGATCCGATTGCTGAATTGATTGGGTCGATGTTGAATAAGGTGAGACTGGGTGTTTCAAATGGGCCTTTTTTGCGGTTCCATGTCGAGTGTCCTAATGTCTCAAGCTTCGCTGCTGACCATAAGCATTAAGACATTCATGGACTTGTGCCTACATTAATTATTACTGATATAAAACCCTGTTATAGGAGTATGGGAGCGTGTCGTTTTTATGACTGAGAAAGCAGCCCCGAGCAGCCCATCCCGGATCACCACAACAGTCCGACACATCGTTTTAACTGGTATTGACTGGGACAGTGTAGTGCTGTCCGCATCGGTGATTCACCAGAACCAGTTGGGCCAACAATAGAATAATCATTCAAAAAATTATGACTTTGCATGAAAACTACATTAAAGCTGCAGCATCTTCTCAGGCTGAAGGGTGGAGATGCTGCCAAGACTCTGGGTGCTGCTGCTGTTTGAATGACATGTCAACGCAAGATAAGAGCTCTTAATTCATTTACACCAGTGGTATCAGAGATTAATGTTTTTATTGTGTGTGTGGGGGGGGGGGTTATGCTTTGGTTTTAAGGGGTTTTATGCTTTGGTTTTCGGGGGTCGGTGTCATGTCTTTAGGCACCGTTGGATGTGCTTCACTGAACTCTCGTTAATAAGGTTACTGTAAGCGTTTAAGTCTTGGCCTGGAAAATATGCAAGTATCGCATATCAGTACTTCAAAAGATGATCTCTGGAGATACACACTAACGGGAATAGTTACACTACAACCACTACCAGCCAGCATTGTAGCCACTGACCAAAAAACCTACCCGCAGACAGCGGATGCAGGTAAGGGTGGAAATGCAATATATATTTTTAAAGCACTACAGTTCATAACTTGCAGCTGATCCTGCATAATTGAGAGGATAAGACTGACCTGTTGCGTCCGTTCAGCGGGGTTCATCATTACCGCTTGGCGAAAGCTGTTATCCACGTAGGACGCCATTGTTTTGAGAAGAACACACACAACAACCGGGCGAGTGATCTAAACAGACGCCTCTGCCTCTCCGAAGCAGGTCTGGAAGAAACAAAACGGTACCGTTCCTGTTTCAGAGTATCTCCTCGGGCCACAGCCCGAGCCCCGGGTTTTCTTGGTGTCCCTGGGCCGTACAGCACGTCAGTAGAATGAAGTAAGGTGAGCCTTACAGGCGCTGAGGCGGCCGGTAGTCGGTGGACACACTGTAGTCGCCGGACCGGGTCAACGGTGTCACTGCCTGCTTATTTTCTGCAGACGCAGGAGGACGCATTCTTCATCATTCTTCAGCTGTAGCACATACCGCCTAGTTAACATTATTCCGTTTCAAGGTTTTCCCACTTCAAAATGCGCAAAATTCCCCCCTGGGTGAATGATTGTCCGTTTCATCCGATTTGCAGACCAGCCGAGGTTTCGCAGACCGCGTTCAGCAGTTGTTTCTGGTTTTAAAAGTGTCAAACGGTGTGCCGTCTGGACTGTTGTATTGCACCACCATGGTGACCGCCTCAGTGTTCATGGGCGAGCCCATTCAGCACAATGCCTAATGGACGCAAGAACAATAAACCCAAAACGCGAGGTTCTGTCGCCATCTATTGGCCAAAAGACAGAACTAGACTTTGCACGGGCTTATTTCCACAGCTTCACAGAAATATTAAACCTCGTGAAGCGTCATCGCAAGTCGAGGAGACAGTCGCGTACACCTTTCTTCATGCGACCGAACGCTACTGAGTAATTTTTAGCAAGAGTGTCTGTGTTTTTTCCGTTTGTTTTATTGTTTTTGAAATAAACTGATAAAATAGGGATCAATCTTTACCAATGATCGACAATTAACTCTAGGAGTTGCAAACAATGATGTACACGCTCAAGCAATGGTTGGTTATCCACCATACAGATATGGACAGTGGGCATCATGGTTAATTTCAGGAAACACGCTTGTTGTGTAAGCGAAAGTGGCCCTGGGTATCTATGGTTTCAGCTATTGCAGGAGAGGCCAAGTATAACATTAAGACCAGCTGGACATCCTCCTTGGGAGCCATGCATTGGTCCTCAGATGCTCATCGGAGTCGCCACGCCTGGGTGTGCCGAAGTTCCTTGGTTCGTTCTACCCTGGAGCCCATAAACATTACGTCACTGCCATCTCCTGAACATTTATAAGCACTGCACTGCATAACGTTTTAGCATGTTAGAATATTATAACGTAGACATTCCATCAAAATCATAAAACATCAGTATCAGTAATCGATTATATATATATATATATATATATATATATATATATATATATATATATATATATATATATATATATACACGGAAGAGGATTAGGGCCACTATAAAAAAATATATATATGGGACATTGGAAAAAAAAAGGGCTGCCAGAATTCTGAGATTAAAGTCAGAATTCTGACTTTTTTCTCACAATTCTGACTTTATTCTCAGAATTCTGACTTTAATCTCACAATTCTGACTTTAATCTCCGAATTCTGACTTTAATCTCACAATTCTGACTTTATTCTCAGAATTGTGACTTTTTTCTCGGAATTGTGGGTACTTGGAAGTCATCAGCTTAATGACAGAGACATATGCAGTTGGTGAACAAACCCGTGGACGGAAATGTCCGATTTAAACGAGTTTCTCCGTGGGCGAGGAGTGCCAGAAGACAGCATTTCCATTATGGAAGAGCAGAAGGTGAGTAACAAAGACAGTTTGTCGGCTGGCACTTTTTTCTCAGCAAGTTACCGTTACTTGTTAGCATGTTTGTTAGCTTATAATGTTAGGCAAATAGGCAACGTCTCACATTACATCAAAGTTGGTCAATTGACGGGTTTTTGAGTATTATTGTACTTCTTTTCAGTTTGAACTGAGTACGTTTACTACGGCAATTATGCAGCACGTTATGAGCGCTAGCCACCTGCTAATATCAGTTTAAGACTGTTCAAGACTGAAATCACAATTTATACTAGGGTTGCCACCTGTCCCGGTTTTCCCGGGACTGTCTCGGATTTCCCGGTTTATCTCGGTTTTCCTTCTTTTTAATATTCAGTCCCGGCAAAAAAAAATTATTTAATGGCCCGATTTTCACTAGGTTAGTTCCAACGACTATTTAGACTGTTTCTGCACACTTTAAATCTGTCTTTTTTTCTCGCTGTGTCCATTTTACACCCCCGGTAACAACTTACGTTCGCCAGTGTAGTGTAGTGCCTGTACATTTACATTTTAATGGTCCAATGAAGGTACTTTAAAAACCAGGACATTTCCTCATTTAAAAAACAAAAAAAATAATCCGGGACAGGACGTGAAATACGGACATGTCCCAGGAAATACGGACGTTTGGTCACCCTACTTAAAGGTCATACTGTAGCTCCCTTATCCCATTATTGTATTTGTCCCAGAATACATGGTTTTCCTGTTAATTGGAGACACTGGCTGTGTTCGAAATAGCCTACTACATACTGGATACTGCATACTGCACTCAGTATATACTGGATACTGCATACTGGTCCTCGTAGTAGTATGCAGTACAGTTTCCAGTATGCGACAAAAGCAAAGCATACTACGGGGTCATGTGAGCGTAGCGTTGCATGATGGGATGCAGTACACCACAAAGATAGCTCTGTTCGCGTACTAATATTTTGCGGAAGTAGTATGTCATCCGGGGATGTTTCGCGTACTGGAAAAATTATTTTTATTCGCATACTGCATACTGGATACTGATCTGGGGCCCAAGCAGTATGCCACTATGTAGTAGGCTATTTCGAACACAGCAACTGACACAGCTTGAGGTGACTGTTTGTTGTTATTTGGTGCTGTATAAATAAAATGTAATTTAATTGTTTTGCAACGTGAACTTTGAAGAAACTTATTTTCTTTCTTCTTCTCTGCAGATTGACAGTGCTGTCATAGCACTGATGGATGACGCAGCTCTTGCAAATTACATCCCTTCCTATGGAGACCGCATTGCCATCTTCAATTTCTGCAAAAGCAAGCAACCACTCTCACAAAGAAAACAAGGACTTTTGTGAAAGGCTGGACCCTGGAGTGACAGAAACGGTGCCTACAATGTCAGAGTTAGATGACTTAATTCGATTGTACTTCAGACTGTCTTTCAGTAACAAAGAAATACTTGCAATTTTAGCTCATAATAATCAGATACTTATAAGTATTCGTACCCTAAAGAGAATTTGTAAAAGACTAGGGCTCTTCAGAAGAAAGAATCAGACAGACCTGCAAGAAGTACTGGCCTTTGTTCAACAAGAGATCATGACCAGTGGCCAGATGCAAGGTTATCGTTGGCTACATCTTCGTGCAGTTCAACGTGGATTTGTTGTGTCACAAGATACCATAAGACGCATTATCAAATTGGTTGATCCACAAGGTGTGGAATTAAGACGAGCTCGACGCTTGAGAAGACGTCAGTACAGCTGCAGAGGACCAAATGCACTTTGGCACATGGATGGCTATGACAAATTAAAACCCTATGGCATTGCCATCAATGGTTGCATAGATGGTTTTAGCTGCTATGTTTTATGGCTGGAGGCCTATACCACAAACAGTGACCCTAAATTGGTTGCAAGTTACTTTTTGAAAACAGTTTCATGCATGAATGGATGTCCAGAGAGAGTACGTGCTGACAGGGGCACAGAAAATGGTTGTGTAGAACAAATGCAAATGTTTTTGCGTATAAATCACACAGACAGTTTTGCAGGGCAGAGAAGTTTCTTATATGGAACAAGTACAGCCAACCAGCGCATTGAAGGATGGTGGGCTACCCTCCGCAAACAGAGTGCACAGTTCTGGATGAACTTATTTAAAACGTTTCAGGATGATGGTCACTTCACGGGAGACTTTTTGGACAAAAGTCTTATCCAGTTCTGCTTTCTTAATCTTGTTCAGGTAAAAGTGTCCTCATCCTCTGTAATGTCTCAGTTGTAGACATTGTATATTGTAAATCAATATAGTAGTGTTATTAGTAATTATAAAATCTTTCTTTGACATGGAAAATCTTTTTTTTTTTATTTAAAAGGATAAGTAGAAGCAAAATGGATAAATACCAATTAGACTAACTGCAACTTTCTCAGTACAGGTGCATGGAGCAAATTTGTTTTTTTCCCACATGGTTTAAATTGCTGGGGAATCTGGTTCCCTGAAAATGTACAGCCCTCGTTTTGGGCAGAAAGCAGTGTTCTGAATTTGTGAAGTTATCATGAAAATAGTTTGTGGAATTACTGAACACCCAGAATAAATTGTTACACTTATTGGTGATTGCTGACTGGTGAAAGTGCTACTTTGTAGTTACTGCTTGTTTTTAGATTGATTAGAGGTCACTTGAATGAAAATTCTTGCTGTCTATTGATGACTTCATAAGCCTTAACTTTGGCAAGAGTTATTGGTACACAGTTTGTTTTATTCTTATATTCTGCGCTACTTTCTTTTTAGGATGAACTTGATGATGTCGTAAACACATGGAACTCGCACAAAATTCGACCAAGATCAAGTGGTGGTGCTGCACCGGGCCGGCCAGTCATGATGTTCTCATTCCCAGAGCTGCACAATGCTGAGGACAGACTGAAACCGATTCACCTGGAGGAGCTCACTGTTTGTATGGAAGAGTGCACTCCAAAAGGTCGATTTCCCTGTGATGAAACTGTCTTTGAACTTTGTTGTCTACTTATGGTAGAAAATGAATGGGAAGCCCCAGTAGACCCACTTGCTGCAGCTGACCTGTATATCAGGTTAAGAGAAGAAATACTCCACAGTATTTAATAAATGGCACACATCCACTATTTACATGTGCAAATTTAAATAAAATGTTGGTTTGTCTTGATCATATGATTTAATAACTGTTGCCATGTATTACAAGTACCCTATTGTGTTGTGTTGCTGTTATTGTTGTTGTTTTGTTACGTCGTGTGCGTCCCTCAGGAGGGCGGAGCCCGTGATCCGTCTCACCTGAGGGTCGTTTGTTTGCCTATATATGTCTTGTCTTTGTACCAGTTGACCACTGGTCATTACATCCTTAATTTGGATTTATTGCACGGGTTTTTGCTTTGCGCACCTTCAATTAAACCATTCTTTTTCCCTGAGACTTGGCGTGATCGCTTCCTTTTTAGTCGCTCACCCTGCCCGTCACAAGTGTAAGACATTTTCCAGATAAATGCATTTTGGGTACAAGCAAACAGGCTTGCCATGTCATTCTTTTCATGTCATTCTGTGAATACTTTTTGTTAAATGTAAATTCAGAGTGCTTATAGCAGATCTGCCATTAGAAGAATAAAATAGCTCTGTTAATTGTGTTTCTGTTGTCACGTGTATTCCTATTGTTCCTGGCTAGCAACCCAGGCACCAGGACATTTTATCATTATATGTTTCTGTAAATCATAGATGCATGTACTCCACATTTTTGGGTCTAAACTACATAACATTTATATAAACACATCATTGTTAATATATCAAGCTGTTACATATTTTGGGCTTTTAGTAGAAATAAAATTAAGATTTTAATGAAGAACCATCACATTTTACCATCATCTTTGTACTGTAATGTTATTATAAGATTTTGGCTTTCATTAAATTAGTCGTTTCCATACTGATGCAGTATGAGCTGTCATGTACAAAGTTAATTAATTAACATGATTCATACAATTATAAGACATACAGCCGAAAGGTTAATTTTTATTCACGGTATACCAGCACCAATTTGACAGAACAGTGGCTGCAACGGTCACCAACATACCCTTTAATTTGGTATATAACTTTGGAAAATAATCAACTTCTTCAAGCAAAGCGCCATGTAAGACATAAGCAGTGAAGGCTCAAGGTCAGGTTATGGATATGGTTCAAATGGATACTGAACTTTATCAAAAGACTCAGAACTACAATATAAATGTAGTGGTAAAAGTAACATTTTATTGGAAATTGGAACATGCATACAATAAAAATGCCCAATATTTCCATAGGTAACAAGGACATTCTTTTTAGTCTTGAAACTAATACTAGAGAACATGGAAATTTTGTATAAGAATGACGTAAGAATGATGGCATAAGAATGAAAGAATAATCACAGCCCTTGGACACTGCACTGTATAGTGTCTGTGCAATGACAATCAGTAAATGTCTTCAAAACTCTTATTTATTTTGCAGCTTGCAACATTTTCTTGGATGAATGTTTAGAAACAACACACCATTTAAGAAAACAGTGGAAATGCATGAATATATTCTAAAAACATGTGCGTTCACAAATGTGTGCTTATGTGGTACTTGAGCATCCAACAGCAAATACCAACCTTTGATCTTTTAAACTAACAAGGGCATATAAAGCAAAATATCGCAAGCATGACTAATGCAAATGTGCAAAATTATGCACATTCCTGCAACTAGCAAAACAGTGTCTAACTGCCTATAATACTTACAATAGAACATCAGGATAAATTTGTCTTAGTCCTTACAAAAGTATTTGGCTTTGTGCAAAATATATAAATGTGATGTAAACTTTCACACAACTTAACAAAAAAAATCTTTCACTGGGTGCATTAAAGAAAATATGAAAGAACATTTTCTTTATATTGCATACATCTCTAATGAGCACAATTTTTGTTGTTGCTCAAGGTTTCTGTTATGCAACTAGAGAACTTGGATTAGGTGAAAATAGCTTTAGCTATGGTAACGGACAGTGTGCCAGTTCATTTTGTTTTGTGACTGTACTAGTTTATTGTGAAACTGGATAATAAAAGAGACTGGAAGATTTGTAGCCAAAACTGGGCTTCTGACACAAATATGGTAACTTCTTTCTAATTATAAAAGAACAAGAAGGAGTGTTTTGTATAGAGCTCAAATATGTATTCTTATCCTTTGCAGTTCTGCTCTAGTCTGCATAAATAGTTCAAACATAGTGAATTGCTGTTCCTGTGAGAGTCTATACAATGTCCATTACCCAGACATTGCTTTCCAGAACTGCATTAAATTCAGAACGGAAATCTGGGAAGTTTTCATAGCTGTCAGCTATTTGCAGAATCTTCCCACACGTGTGTGCAACTGGTCTTCTTGTAAACTCTGTCATAGCTTGAAACTCCACATAAATACTGTCTGTCACTACAAGATCTGATCCGGTGCAGAATCGCAGAAATTTCTGAAGTTTAATGTCATCCAACTCTCTGATGAATTGTTTCAGATGATTTACCACTTCCTTTTGCTTTGGTGTCAAATCAACAGAAAATTTCAGAAGTTGGCAGACTTTTTTTGAAGTTGGCTGCAGGTCCGAGAACAACTTTGTCAATGTCTCTGGAGTGAGGGCAAGGTGGTGATGGGTGATTTCCCTCCAACAGTCAATAACAAACATTGGTTTTTGGACAAGCTCTTTATGTGCTATTTCATCAAGGATTGTTGGAAGAGTCTCAGCGGTGATTCTTTTCCTACAGCCATAATTGTCAAGAACTTCCACAAGATCATCCATGTCAACTGCAGTGAAATCACTTACTGCTTGCACCAAAACTTCACATTCTTGGCTGCTCACAAACTGCAGAAAATGCACTTTAAGATCACTATAAACACAGTTGAAAAGCACTTGTTCAAGAAAAGGGATAGCAAGTTTGGTTGGAAAATACTGACAGTCTTGGTAACCTTTCAGAAGTATTCTGCCAGTTGCCATCCATTTTTCAGCAGAAAAATCATGGCGAATGAATGGCACTTTAACTGTTGCACCAAGGGTGCATCGCTCATAGAATTCTTGCCAGAAGCAGCTGAGTACATCTCTCAGTACCCCTGATCCTCTACCTGCTTCTTCTGTATTGTCTGGAAGTATGCGTTTCACATTCAGTGTTTTGGTCAAAATCTCTGCAACACAGAAAGCAGTAATCATGTCATGTAAAATGTTAGCATGATGTACAATGATTGTTATTACATCCTCTGGATTAGCTGGACTGAGGGGTACAAGAAAACCTTCATAGATTAATGTGTCATCTGTACCTTCTTCAGCATCAAAAGTGGGACCAAAGGTTATCTCTGAATCATCTGAAATTTCTAAAGGATGGTCGTCTCCATGAAAATTACCTAAGACTTCTGCCACTTCTGTTGGATTAATTTCACTGCCACTGCTTGCAGAGACAAACATCACTTCAGATGTCTCACTGGCCTCTTCTTCAAGATATTTTGGCTTTGTTGCAATGTAGAAGCGTAACATTGTCAGCCTTGCTGCTTCATACATATCACCAATAGACTGGCAAGTGTCATCAGTGAGGTGGTTCTGTTTAAAGTCCCAGACCTCAAACTCAAAATCAGTTTCACATCCTTTAGGAGACACTCCATCAGGGAAAAAAAAATTCTTTCCTTGCTGAAGAATATCCTTCAATCCTGCATCAGTGGCCATTTGAATTTTTCTGGTGCCACCTCCCTGTTTTGCCCTCACCTGTTTGGTTATTTTTCCATCATGATGGATCCATCCTATTTCAACATTTCTTGATGTCTTTTGCTTCTTTGTCTGTCTTGTTCGTGTGTCTGCATGTGAAGTGTTCTCCTTGGGACCTTCCTTTCTGTTTTGCATTTTTTCACGAAGTTTTTGTAAAAGTCCTTGTTTTCTTTGTGAGAGTGGTTGCTTGCTTTTGCAGAAATTGAAGATGGCAATGCGGTCTCCATAGGAAGGGATGTAATTTGCAAGAGCTGCGTCATCCATCAGTGCTATGACAGCACTGTCAATCTGCAGAGAAGAAGAAAGAAAATAAGTTTCTTCAAAGTTCACGTTGCAAAACAATTAAATTACATTTTATTTATACAGCACCAAATAACAACAAACAGTCACCTCAAGCTGTGTCAGTTGCTGTGTTCGAAATAGCCTACTACATAGTGGCGTACTGCTTGGGCCCCAGATCAGTATCCAGTATGCAGTATGCGAATAAAAATATTTTTTCCAGTACGCGAAACATCCCCGGATGACATACTACTTCCGCAAAATATTAGTACGCGAACAGAGCTATCTTTGTGGTGTACTGCATCCCATCATGCAACGCTACGCTCACATGACCCCGTAGTATGCTTTGCTTTTGTCGCATACTGGAAACTGTACTGCATACTACTACGAGGACCAGTATGCAGTATCCAGTATGTAGTAGGCTATTTCGAACACAGCCAGTGTCTCCAATTAACAGGAAAACCATGTATTCTGGGACAAATACAATAATGGGATAAGGGAGCTACAGTATGACCTTTAAGTAAGGTGACCAAACGTCCGTATTTCCTGGGACATGTCCGTATTTCACGTCCTGTCCCGGATTATTTTTTTTGTTTTTTAAATGAGGAAATGTCCTGGTTTTTAAAGTACCTTCATTGGACCATTAAAATGTAAATGTACAGGCACTACACTACACTGGCGAACGTAAGTTGTTACCGGGGGTGTAAAATGGACACAGCGAGAAAAAAAGACAGATTTAAAGTGTGCAGAAACAGTCTAAATAGTCGTTGGAACTAACCTAGTGAAAATCGGGCCATTAAATAATTTTTTTTTTGCCGGGACTGAATATTAAAAAGAAGGAAAACCGAGATAAACCGGGAAATCCGAGACAGTCCCGGGAAAACCGGGACAGTCCCGGGAAAACCGGGACAGGTGGCAACCCTAGTATAAATTGTGATTTCAGTCTTGAACAGTCTTAAACTGATATTAGCAGGTGGCTAGCGCTCATAACGTGCTGCTTAATTGCCGTAGTAAACGTACTCAGTTCAAACTGAAAAGAAGTACAATAATACTCAAAAACCCGTCAATTGACCAACTTTGATGTAATGTGAGACGTTGCCTATTTGCCTAACATTATAAGCTAACAAACATGCTAACAAGTAACGGTAACTTGCTGAGAAAAAAGTGCCAGCCGACAAACTGTCTTTGTTACTCACCTTCTGCTCTTCCATAATGGAAATGCTGTCTTCTGGCACTCCTCGCCCACGGAGAAACTCGTTTAAATCGGACATTTCCGTCCACGGGTTTGTTCACCAACTGCATATGTCTCTGTCATTAAGCTGATGACTTCCAAGTACCCACAATTCCGAGAAAAAAGTCACAATTCTGAGAATAAAGTCAGAATTGTGAGATTAAAGTCAGAATTCTGAGATTAAAGTCAGAATTGTGAGATTAAAGTCAGAATTCTGAGAATAAAGTCAGAATTGTGAGATTAAAGTCAGAATTCTGAGAATAAAGTCAGAATTGTGAGATTAAAGTCAGAATTGTGAGAAAAAAGTCAGAATTCTGACTTTAATCTCAGAATTCTGGCTGCCCTTTTTTTTTCCAATGTCCCATATATATATATTTTTTATAGTGGCCCTAATCCTCTTCCGTATTACATATATATACACACTGCTCAAAAAAATAAAGGGAACACTTAAACAACACAATGTAACTCCAAGTCATCCACACTTCGTGTTCAGATAGGAAGCAACACTGATTGTGAATCAATTTCAACTGCTCTAGTGCAAATGGAACAGACAACAGGTAGAAATAAGATTTTCAACTGATTTCAAAGATTTTTATTAATTGAGATCTAGGATGTGTTATTTTAGTGTTCCCTTTATTTTTTTGAGCAGTATATACAAATATTAGGGGTGGGAATCGTTTACTATCTCACGATTCAATTCGATTCCGATTTTGGGGACCACGATTAGATTCAAAATCAATTTTCAATTCAAAACGATTTTCGATTCAAAAAATGATTTGATTTATAAAAATGTCTGCTTCAGTCTATAAAATCTGCATGATCTACTAGTCTGCTTTGCAAGACAGAATGACAAATACAGAAAATTAATTGTCGTTCACATTTAATTAACAAAAATAAAGTGCTTAGGTAAAATAAAATGGTTTTTGTTGTGTTACCAAAATTCTTAAGCTTCATTTTGCGAGCTCTCAGGGCTGGCTCGGATGCAGTTCCCCCAGCCGTTGCTAGGGGCACCAGAGTCAGTCCCAGACTAAACCGGCGTAACCGTACACAGCCAGGTCCCTGCTTTCTCTGTGATTGCTTCTCGTTTAATGGTGTCGCCACCTCTCTGTTATGCTTTCTCTTTACTTATTCGAGTATCTATCTCCTGTGTCGCTTCCTGACCCATCTCAAGTTTTCATAGTCCTGTATTTGTTCCTATCCGTTTTGCCTTTATTTTTGAGAAGGGTTTTATTTTGCTGCAGCGTTTTTTGCCAGTTACTTCTGCTGGCGTCCTTGGTTTCGTTTTCGCGTTGCATTTGTCCGTGCTGTTTTTTAGTTACTGTTGTTATTTTGTTTCTTCCTCCCGTCTCACTACGGTTGAGTGTTATTTTTCACGCGTTGTTCTGGGTCGCTGTGCGCGTTTCCCTCTCGCTAATACATTTGACGAGTATCAAACGTCTTGCTCTTGCGAGCCGGCACTTGGGTCCACCCTTCTCTATATTATTTCACACGGTGTGTACGTTCCCGTGCTCACCGCGTTACACATGCCTTGCACACAAGCTACATTGTGTCCAGTTCGGTCTTCCCCGGCATTCGGTAAAAACCAAAATGAACCCATATTTTTGCCTTAAATGAAGACGGGACAGGTTGAATATCTCTTTCCTCCATCTGTTTTGAACCTTGTCCGCGCATGAGTGTGTCCCAGAACCTGCTGCGTAAAGTCTCGCGTAATTTTGTAATTACGTAACGCGAGACTTCACCACGACTTAGAATCGATTTTGGGACATTTAAAATCAATTCTGAATCGTAGTAAATGAGAATCGATTTTTGATATATGAATCAATTTTTTGGCACACCTCTAATATATATATGATTATATATATATGATTATATATATATATATAATCATGGGTTAAAGCAAGAATTCTGGCAAAAGACAATGCCAGTAATTATCATGGCCTGGCGGTTAGGGAACTGGTCTTGTGACCGGAGGGTTGTGGGTTCGATTCCCAGACCTGAGGCCATGCCTGAGGTGCCCCTGAGCAAGACCCTTAACCCTCAATTGCTCACTTGTATAAAAATGTAAGTTGCTCTGGATAAGGGCGTCTGCCAAGTGCCATAAATGTAAATGTAAATTACTGACAATGTGGTGTAGTTGGGACAAGGCCTCTTTTGCCTAATTCTACATAATAAACACATTTATAAAATATAACTATCTAAACAGCCTGTGTAAGGACAGAAGAGAGAATCTATGAAGCAACAAAATGCAACACCTGAGCAATAAATGTACATAAATGTTTATATAATGGAGTTATCTGGGGGTCCTCCTCCAGAAAATTATTTAAAAATCAAGTCAAATTTAATGAATCCTGGTGAGTTTTAAAAGGTATGAAGCTCTCTTGGTTTTATCAGATTCACTATAGCAAAAACATAAGCTGTAAGATTACCTGCTTTAAGTAGATATGTTACAAAAAAATTTAATATCCAAAAATGGCAAATTAAATCACACCACTGGATAGAGCTTTTAAATACAAACAGAACAACACCATCCATGTTAAATTGGTTTAGAAATAAAAAGTTGACATTTTAAATGGAAGAAATGCGCCTATTTTCTCCGACTGTATTAAAGCTAAATGAAGAAAAGTCTGTGATCGGTGGAGAGATTCTCCAGTATAAATAACCATAACTTCTATATTTCACTAACAAATTCAAATAAATATTGAAATGTAGTCACTTTATAGTATGGACATGACATTATAATATTCAAAATGAATGAACAAATGAATATTTAATGATTAGTACATTGGGCTGAAGCGTGGCGCACGCGAAGTTAAAAAATTCGAGAGGTGCACGACCTCGTGAATCGCCAGCACGCGAGGCTCTCGCGCACGGGTGGAGCCACCGCGATTACGTCATTTTCGGCGCGCGGACCCTCGATTATATATATATATATATATATATATATATATATATATATATATATATATATATACACACACACATCCAGTGCTGAAGAGCGCCAGTGAGAGAATCAGGGCGTACTCACACTAGGCACGGTTTGCTCGTTCCGTGCTGGGGCCCGGTTATCCCCCCTCCCCCTCTGGCCTGCACTGACACTGGCTTCAGCAACCCGGCCCGAGCACGCTTACGTCATCACAACGCCGCTTTATTTGGAAAAAAAGCGCGCTCGCACAACACTATGGAGTTCACGATTCTCTTTTTATTGTATTTTTGGAGTCGTTTTGGGAGTGCAGAAACACGGTGCAAGCACAGATTTATCGATAATTTAACACGATTGTCTGCTAATCGCTTTTTCCGCTATGACTGTTTAACGTGAGCATCGCATCACTGACGTCATGTTTGAGTTCCAGCGAAATGAACCAATCACAGGAGGCACCAAGCGGGCCCGGGCACGAATAGCGCTCACACTAGAAGCGAACCGTGCCCGAGTCCACATGAATCGTGCACCGGCCAACCTCTTCAAGTGGGCCCGAGCACGGTTAACTGATCCAGGCCCGAGCACGGTTGGAGCGCTCACACTAGCCAAATGAACCGTGCTTCGGCAGGCAACCGTGCCCGGATCACAGAGCCTAGTGTGAGTACGCCCTCATATTTTGGCCACAAAACAGATAGCACGCGCGTGTGTAGTTTATTATGATTTGACGGAATTTTCCCCCCAAAAAATCAAATGACGGAAATCCGTCGTAGTGACGGAGAACTTTAACCCATGATATATATATATATATATATATATATATATATATATATACAGTTGTGATCAAATTTATTCAACCCCCACTGAAATAAAGTGTTTTGGCCAGTTTGACATTGATTTTGATCATTTCAGTCATCTTATTTACAATTATATCAAAGAGGCACTTATAAATTAGACAAACATAACATATTTATGATGGAATAACCACAAATGTCTTTACTGTGCTCACATCATTATCAGTTTTATTCAACCCCCTAGTGACATTATTTTTTAGTACTTAGTACAACATCCTTTTCCAGTTATGACAGCTTTCAAGCGTGAAGCATAGCTTGACACAAGTGTCTTGTAGCGACCTATGGGTATCTTAGCCCATTCTTCATGGGCAAAAGCCTCCAGTTCAGTCACATTCTTAGGCTTGCGCACTGCAACTGCCTTCTTTAGGTCCCACCAGAGGTTCTCAATTGGATTTAAGTCTGGTGATTGCGATGGCCACTCTAGAATGTTCCAGCCTTTCATGTTCAACCATGCTCTAGTGGACTTGGATGTGTGCTTCGGATCATTGTCCTGTTGGAAGGTCCAACGTCTCCCAAGCCGCAGGTTTGTGACTGACTCCATCACATTTTCCTCCAAGATCTCCTGGTACTGAAGGGAATTCATGGTACCCTGCACACGTTGAAGCTTTCCTGTACCATTAGAAGCAAAACAGCCCCAAAGCATAATTGACCCCCCGCCATGCTTCACAGTAGGCAAGGTGTTCTTTTGTTCATAAGCCTGGTTCTTCCTTCTCCAAACATAGCGCTGGTCCATTGTCCCAAACAGTTCTAATTTAGTTTCATCTGACCACAGTACACTGTTCCAAAACCTTTGTGGCTTGTCCACATGACTTTTGGCATACTGCAGTCGACTTTTCTTGTTCTTTGGAGTCAGCAAGGGGGTGTGTCTGGGCGTTCTGGCATGGAGGTCTTCGTTATGCAGTGCGCGCCTTATTGTCTGAGCTGAAACTTCAGTGCCCACATCTGACAGGTCTTTTTTCAGTTCCTTAGCAGTCACGCGGGGATTTTTCTCCACATTACGCTTCAGGTAGCGCACAGCAGTCGCGGTCAGGATCTTCTTTCTGCCACGACCAGGTAACGTTTCCACTGTGCCCTTTAACTTGAACTTGCGAATGATACTTCCGATAGTGTCTCTTGGAATATTTAACAACTTCGCAATCTTTTTATATCCATTGCCATTCTTGTGAAGAGCAATAACCTCTTCTCTTGTCTTCTGGGACCATTCTCTTGCCTTCACCATGCTTGGAAACACACCAGTAGATGTCTAGAAGGAGCTGAGTATCACAGTCCTTTTAAATCTGCCTAATTGGTGCTTATCATGCTTGATTGCTGCTCGTTGACATCCACAGATGTTTTCAATACCTGATGGAAAACACTGGAATGAACCTCTGTTCTTAGGAGTGGTAGTCGTAAAGGGGTTGAATAATTGTGTCAATGAAGAAATCACAAAAAGGCCATTTAATACTTTATGACAAAAAAAATTGATGCTATCTTAGTTGCATTTAGTTATTTAACAAGTCCTTGTAAGATTTCATTATGAACACAATTACAAATGTGCACTGAATTCCATAAAACCCTTCGCAGAATTGGGGGTTGAATAAATTTGATCACAACTGTATATATATCCTGTCCTGAGTGTCCTCCACTGACACACCAACCACTCTCATATCCTCAACCACTACATCTATAAACCTCCTCTTAGGTCTACCTCTCCTCCTCTTGCCTGGAAGTTCCATCCTCAAGACCCTCCTACCAATATACCTCTCCTCCCTCCTCTGTGTATGTCCAAACCATCTCAATCTCGCTTCTCTAACTTTATCTCCAAAACATGCCACATGGGCTGATCCTCTAATAAACTCATTTCTGATCCTATCCTTCCTCGTCACTCCAAATGAGGATCTCAACATCTTCATCTCAGACACCTCCTTCTCCCTCACCTGTCTCATCACAGCCAATCATGCTCCTGATACAGTTTTTCAGTGTTCCGACGCAATCTGAATACCGTTTTCTGCTCTCAAGGACCAGACGGTATTGGGGATTATCGGGCAAGACTGAGCGACTTCCCCTTCGGAGGCCACCGATGACTTAAATGACAGTTTTTTTGGACAGGCAGCAGGCTGGTGCCCACAGGAGGCTCAGTGATTATGATAACTACAGCCAGTACATCAACAAGGCATTCCTTTTCAGCAAGGTTGGCAATAAACTCTCAGCATCATTCACTTAATCTAGAATAAACTGAGAGAACCATGGAGAAAATACAGTGCCAAAGAACAGAGAAGACAGAGATGAGAGTGTGTAGGCTCAGGCTGTTGTACAAGCTGACCTTAACCCGAGTGAAGCCACTCCTGGGAGGACAGAGAGGTCCAGCTCTGATGGGATGTCCATTAGGTTTGTTAGGTTCTGGCCCAACATGTCAAACGGCCAAAAGGAAAAAACATATAAGAACTGTGCAAGTTCACTGCTTTAAAACTCATTGTTTCTGGTCATTTACATAAAGCAAGACTCAACGTGAGTCTGAAGAAGTGTGAAGAACTCCACCACTTCAGATGCCTTGGTGCCTTGACCACATTCACATTTGAACTCCAAAACTGTTGACTGAAAAAGGATTTCAATGAGAGTGACAATGGTTCGGATGGCTCCCTAACTTGAGGTGACAGACCTTGAAGTAACTGTGTAGGGTGTGAGTGAATGTAGAGCTCAGGTTAACAGAGAGGTGATTGAAGTCCTCCACTCTGGAGCTCTGCAGTCCACAGCTTTCAAACACACACACAAAAACTGAGAGGTTACAACCTTTACACAGAATCAGAATCTCTTTTATTTCGCCATGTATGTTAAACATACCTGGAATTTGTCTTGGTGAGAGCAACACATGTATGACATGTAAAACGTGCACAGACTGTTGACAAACATAACTCTAAATGTACAATAAACAATAAGTGGACTCTAGAATATGGTTAAGTACTAGAAGAAAGAGCGTAGACAAAAAGACATAAATAAGGCAATATAAAATGTAAAATCTAAACTGTACACATGTGAGTATGAATATATATGTATCCAGATGTTCCTGGGGTAGATTATATTAAATAATGTTGTGGTTATGTGATGTTAACATTGTACAGCTGTGCAAAACAGCATAGTGCAATTGAGCGACATGTCCTGTTCAGTGCAGTTGAGTCCAGTTGGTTTAGTTCCGTGGTTTGAAGACTCAGAGAAGTCCACTGTGGTTAAGGAGAGCTACAGCTCTGGGAAAGAACCTGTTAGTATGTCGTGTTGTGCTGGTTTTAATGATCCTTAGTCTTCTACCAGAGGGCAGAGTCTGGAAGAGGTGATGTGCAGGATGTGAGGGGTCTGTTGTAATTTTGCGAGCACGTTTCCTCACCCTGCTGGTGTGGATCTCCTGAAACGTTGGCAGGTTACATCCAATGATCTTCTGATCTGCATCAGCTGATCTGATGATGCGCTGGAGTCTGGCTCTTTCTTGTGATGCAGAGGAACCAAACCAGGTGATTATGGATGAGGTGAGGATGGACTCGATGATTGCTGTATAGAACTGGATCATCAGTCTTAAGAAGAACATTCTTTGCTGAGGTTTCTTGGTGATGTTGATGGTGTTCCTCTCCCAATTCAGGTCCCTGGATATGGTGGTGCCCAGGAACTTGAGTGACTCTACAGTGGAAACTGCAAAGCCATTGAAGTAGAGGGGGGATACAGGGGGTGGGTTGCATCGGAAATTCACCACCATCTCTACAGTCTTCTCTGTGTTTAGCAGCAGGGGGTTGTCACTGCACCAGGACACCAGCTGATCAACCTCCTTTCTGTAAGCAGACTCATCACCATTGGCTATGAGGCTCACCAGGGTGGAATCATCCGCAAACTTCAGGAGCTTTACAGTTGGTTCCTTGGAGACACAGTCGTTGGTGTAAAAGCTGAAGAGAAGGGGTGAGAGGACACACCCTTGTGGAACTCCAGTGCTGAGTGTTCGAGGGTCTGAGGAGTGTTTCCCCAGCCGCACATACTGTCTCCTGTCAGTAAGGAAGTTTACGATCCACTGACACATGGAGTCCGGCACTGACAGCTGGGACAGTTTGCTTTGAAGTAGCTGTGGCACAACGGTGTTGAAAGCTGAGCTAAAGTCCACAAACAGAACCCGAGTGTAGGTTCCTGGGCTGTCCAGGTGCTGAAGGATGAAGTGTAGAGTTAGGTTGACCACGTCATCAACAGATCTGTTTGCTCTGTATGCAAAGCAGGGGGTCTGTGATGGTCTTTAGGTGGGCTAAGACCAGGCGTTCAAAGACCTTCATGACTACAGATGTCAGGGCGACAGGTCTGTAATCATTAAGTCCAGTGATGATTGATGAAAAACAGAGATGTTACAACCTTTACACATAAATAACCCACATTATCCCATACCAAGTGTGTATATACTTTCTGACAATGCACACTTTGAAGAAACACATGTTGATACCAGTTGATTTACAAGAAGGAGATGTGGGGATATAGCACAGAATTACCTGCTGCAGGTGCTCATGGATTTGAGGTGAAACTCAAAATTTGCCACAGGGCAGATGTAAGAGAAGGAGGAAACCCTGAGTGTCTCTCCGTCCTCCTTCAGTTGAAGCAAACACATCATCAGGAACTCATGGGCATTCTGTGGAAGACAGTACGTCAGAAGGGCATTCCTCCTGGACTTCAGCAGCAGTAGAGTGAGAAAACAAAGAAGGTTGTGTGCAGTTCCTGCAGACTACTGCATGTGGTTCTGATGTGTTCTGAATAGCTGAACCTGTTGGTAGTCCTCTCCAAATGCAGGGCATCTGACTGAAATACAGGCATTCAGGGCTCTCAGGAGCTTCTTCTTCTGTGAAGAGCTACGACTAGTGAGCCTGCCGTGCTGCGAATCTGCAAAACATCTACACACGGTAACAGGGAGACCAATGTGGTTTATTTCTCTCTGCATCACAACACCTCCCTAAGCACTCATATTTGAACAGTTCATTTACACACGTGAATCCTTTGTTCCTGATCCAGTACCTGACCATCTGGCAGCTGGATGGATCCGTCCAGCTGGAGCACTGAGATCTGATGGGGCTCCAGAAGCAGGACAGACTCAGTAGACACTGCAGAGTGGAGTTCTGGAGGCGGGAAGGGGAACTGCGGGTGTTCACAATACACACCTTGACTAGCTAGCCAGGTATTTTAAAATGAAATGTGCATTGTGAAATGTGCACACATTTCATTTCATTTTAAAATACCTGGCTAGCTAATCAACGTGTGTATTGTGAACACCTGAAGAGTTCCCCTTCCCCTAATAGTTTTAGTAAACTATTCAGTAATGTGTTGTCTATAATTTACAATTTATAATTGATTTTATGTATTATGCATTGATGCATTTAAAGCAAACTTGAAATATAGTATTATAATTTGCCCAGCTACATTAAAAACCTATATGTTATGTTATGCATTTGTAGCACACTTGTACTTATTTAAAACCTAGGTATAAATTTATTTTTTTATGAAAATTTCCACCAGGGAAATTTTAGTAAGCACCAATGCAAACTGTCTATAGGACATTGTTTCCCCTCTCCTGAAGCTATATTTTATTTATTTGTAATAATTTAGGCGATGTGTTTCCAGTGTAATATTCCTCCCTCAATATAGTTTGTGTAACGCTTTGCGCGCTGCGGAGCTAGGAGGCAGACACAAACGCTGAGGAGAGCGAGATTTATTGATATGAGATTTATTATTATCCCATAGACGTGGTCGTAAGGGCAGACATGGGTCATATCGGGAGGGCAACGAGAACACGACAGGTAGACAGACATATTGTCACGGTACGGCGGCCCCCTACTGGTCGCCCCCGTCTACAGCAGCAGCTTGTCCTGTGGGTGTGGCGTTGTGTTCGTCCCTCAGGTGGGCGGAGCCCGCGATCTGTCTCACCTGAGGGTCGTTTGTTTGTCTATATATGTCTTGTCTTTGTACCAGTTGACTGCTGGTTATTATATCCTTAATTCGGATCAGTTCACGGGTTTTGGTTTGCGCACTTTACATATTAAACCATCCTATTTCCCTGAGACTTGGCGTGATCGCTTCCATTTATTTTCGCTCACCCTGCCCGTCACAGAATAACCAGCCACCTTCGGAAGCCGCCAGTCTCCTTTGCTTTCTCCTTCGTTCGTGGTCATGTCTCGTGGTAAGTGTTTGTCTGCGTGGTGTTTTGTTTGAAGAGCTCCGCCGTGCTTTTGTGTTGTGTTTTGTGTGTGTGTAGCACGGCGAGGACCAGGGCAGTCTGCCCTGAGACAGCTCTTCATGTCCGTCGTTTGTCTGTCTGAAGAGTTTCGCTGTGCGTTTGTTTTGTGTGTTGCACGGCGAGGACCAGGGCGTCTTCCCTGTAAAACTCTTCATGTTGTGTGGGTGAAGTGTACATGTGAACGGGCGTGTGGACCTGTGTGCGTGCTCGTGGCGTTTTGTGTTTAGTGTTTCGTGTGTGACGCGGGTGCCGCTCGTCACTGTCGCCTCGCTCCCCTGTCGTCTTGTGTTTTGTGTGGGGAAGCGACTGCGATCTGAGCGGCACGTCACAACATACCGAGCGCGCATGTAAGAGTTCCGTTCGCTCGTTGTTTGTACACTGTTTTTTGTTTGTCTAGTCTTTGCGTGTGTGTTGTTCTTGCGTGCCCGTGATTATGTTGTGTGTAATTCCACACATGCTCCTCCCCTTGAATGTGTGTTGGGGGTGGACCAGTGGTGGTCCCGTGCCACGGAATATGGCACGGAGGGCGTAGCTCCTAAGGGAGGCCCTGACCAGGGAGTCGAGGGTGTTCTCCGGAGCCGGTAGGGGCCCCTCTCCTGATGCATCAGGTGAGTTGTTTGGTGTCCCCTCCTGCTGAGATGGAGACCCCTCCCCCCGGATGCGGGGTGCCGAGATGGTCAGGGTAAGTGCGCGTATGTGTTTTGTGTTGGTGTGTGTGGGTGTGTGTGTGCATTTTGTGTTTTATGTGCAGGTGCTTCTCCCTGGCGGTGGATCGTGGCAGTCCTGGACCTTGTGGGGGTCTCCAACTGGCAGGAGCCCCCTTATGTTGTGGGGTGACCGGAGCCCGGTCGGAAAGAGCCCCTCCCTAGAGGGCTGGGGCCCCCGGATGTTTGGGGACGATAGGGCTCTGGTCCGAAGAGCTCCTGCTGAAGATGGAGATCCTCCCTCCTGCTCGGGGTGACCAGGAGGCCCTTGGGGGCTGTTCCCCAGCCCGCAATAAGGGCGCTCTGGGCCTCGGTCTCTGGCGCTCCTGGGTTTGGTGGAGGAGTCCACCTCGTAAAGTCAGGCCCCGGCTGGGGCTGACTCCCCAGGAGGCTGGGGGGCCCCTAGCAGAAGGCAGGGGCCAGCTCCGGGAGGAGGTAGGTCCAGGAGGTGACTTGGCCACGCCCCAGGGAGGTAACCTGCACACATACACCCCGGACGGACACGGAGCCGTGGCCCGCCGTCCTCGCACCTGTGGGGCTATGCGGCTTAAGGCCGGTTAGGGCGTGAGGGCCCTGTGACCGACCGGGGCGTGGTTTTGTCTTGTTGACGGCCCAGTCGGTCCAGGGTCCCGCCCAGGTAGGTGAGCTAACCTGTTTGTGTTTTGTGTTTCAGCTCCGGGACTACAGGGGGTGTGTCCCTTGTCCCTGCCTGCCTGCCCCTTTGTTTTGTGTGCTGCTGCTGTAGGCCGCACAGCCGGTGGAGGGGAGTGCGGCTTGGAGGGGGGATCTGTCACGGTACGGCGGCCCCCTACTGGTCGCCCCAGTCTACAGCAGCAGCTTGTCCTGTGGGTGTGGCGTTGTGTTCATCCCTCAGGTGGGCGGAGCCCGCGATCTGTCTCACCTGAGGGTCGTTTGTTTGTCTATATATGTCTTGTCTTTGTACCAGTTGACTGCTGGTTATTATATCCTTAATTCGGATCAGTTCACGGGTTTTGGTTTGCGCACTTTACATATTAAACCATCCTATTTCCCTGAGACTTGGCGTGATCACTTCCATTTATTTTCGCTCACCCTGCCCGTCACACATATTAACACAAAGAACAAAACAAGGCAGGAACACACACTGGAATACTAATACTCACGACGCAGACACAACAACAGAGATCTCAACGGGAATAAGACAAACTGAACAGACTGAGCAAAAGAACACGGAGCATGAATGAACAAAACAACCGATCACTGACTAAAAAAAAAAAAAAAAAATTTACTTTCCAGATGTTCCCTTTAGATAATGACTGCATGCGTGAGGGAAATAAAAAGTTGCAGTTTGCTTGTAAAAAAATGTAAAAAATAACAATAAAAACGTCTGAGCAAATTAGCCTTAAATAAAATGACAACCCTTACGAAAAAGAAGTTTATTCAAGTATGCTATTAGTATACTTCTTTTAAACTAAAAATAAGCAAGTATGCTTTTTTTTACTCTTTATGCACTTATCAGTGATGTACTTAACACAGTTATATTTAAGTATACTTGACTTATACTGACAAGTATATAGAATAGTTTAAGTATATGCAGCCTTTACTTGTACTTAAACCTTTGATCAATATATACTTAAGAAAAGTATAATTAAGTATTCTTGCCTTATACAGAAGTATACTTGACTTGTAGTTTGGGGTGGAATAGCTTAGAGTAAATAGTACATGGGCGGAAGTGAATCAGATCTTTATGTACACAGTTATTAACCAATACAGAAACAGATAAACAATTGGCTAATTCTATTGACAGTAGTTTTCCAAGGTTTGAAAGGATTTTAACAAGCTTGATTCATATTATAATACATAACATTATACACATGCACACACATATATAAAACATATTTTTGTAAGCTCATCACAAAACATTAAGCCAAACAGCAGTAAGTATCGTAAAGTAATACAGTGGCTACAACACTCAATTTTTGATTAAACTCATGACTGCTCTTTTAGTCCCGTTCATGGCGATTTGGCAAAGGTGTAATGTACAATTTGTCAACTGTTTCAAGAACATTCTTTCAATTTTGTTTAACACTTTTTGGTTGGATTTGTGGTTCCTCTGCCTCTGGATGACCATTTATCAGGGCAAAAACCTGCTTGTGGGCAGCCAGGGAGTGATTTCAGAAAGGCTGCATGATAAAGTTTCTAATACCAAACATTTCTAAAGACTTTGTTTCTGTCTTGTCCTAAACTGGTGTTAATTTGAATTCTGTTCTTAATTTGGCATCCAGTGTTATTTGTTATATTTATTTGTTACATTTTGATATATAAAGAAATATGTTCTTAATCATGAGTATGTCTCGTTTATTTTTATGTATGTAATCCACTGGTAAGTCTACTTAAAGTACAGTTAAATATATATTTAAAGTGTAAAAAATTGAAACAAAATTGAAATTATTGTATACTTAAAACATATAAGTGGTAAACTATAATTATTATGTTAAGTTCAAAAGTAAGCTTATTTGTATACTGTTGGTTTACTAGTTATATACTTATATCCCACTTTTAAGTGTATGAAAGTACACTTTTAAGAATACTCTTAGTGTCACGTTGTGGGGGGGCCCCCTACCGGTCGCCCCCGGTTACAGCGGCAGCGGTCCTGTTTTTGGTCAAGTGATGTTCGTCCTTCAGGTGGGCGGGACCCGTGATCCGTCTCACCTGAGGGTCGTTTGTTCGTCTATATATGTCTTGTCTTTGTACCAGTTGACTGCTGGTTATTATTTCCTTAATCTGGAACCATGCACGGGTTTTTGGTTTGCACACTTTCTATTAAACCATCCTATTTCCCTGAGACTTGGCGTGATCGCTTCCTTTTTGAGTTGCTCACCCTGCCCGTCACAGAATAACCAGCCACCTTCGGAAGCCGCCAGTCTCCTTTGCTTTCTCCTTCGTTCGTGGTCATGTCTCGTGGTAGGTGTTTGTCTACGTGCTGTGTGTTTGTCGTGTATTGTCTGAGAGTGTTGAGTCTGTCCCCACTCGTCCCGCCGTGTTTTAAATGTTGTTTGTGTTTAAACCCGTAAAATCACACGGCGGTGACTAGAGCTGGGGACCGGTAGACTCCGCTCTCGCCCAGCGAAACTACCGGTGCCTCACATTGCGCACGTCCGTTGTCCGTTATCGTCTGTGTGTGTGTGTGTATTTACGTTGTAGTGTTTTGTTTTAATAACGACGCGGACGTGAGCGAGTGTGTGAGTGTGCCGTGGTGTGTGTTTCGCTGGTGGTGTTTGTGTGTGTATGTAGTCGGGTCCACTGGTGCGTGCCGCACGCTAGACTGCGTTAGACGCGAGGGTCTCTCGGTGCCTTTTGCCTCGCTCACCCGATATCCCGTGGTGACGGGGGTGAGCGACTGCGAGCCTGAGAGACGCGTCACTGTGGGCGTGACGCGCAAGCCGCTCGCGTATAGCTCTCTCTCTCTCAAGATCTGCGGATCCCGTGGGGAAAACGGTGAGAGAGAGAAAGCTGGAGTAGGCGCGTCACGCTCCGCAGAGCGCGCGCATCGGTGGGTCCTGTCCGTTTGTTTGTGTTCTGTCTTTGCGTGTTCGTTTTGTTCTAGAGTGTAGCGTGCTTTGTTTTATGTAATTCCTCTCTTGCACCCCTCTTCACTGTGTGTGGAGAGGGGCCCATTAGAGGTCCCGTGCCACTGGATGTGGCACAGAGGGCATCCTGGGTGCGTGTATGTTGTATGTTGAGTCTGTGTTTTTTGTTTTTGCCCTGTGACCGACCGGGGCGTGGTTATCGTCTTGTTGACGGCCCGGTCGGTCCAGGGTCCCGCCCAGGAGGGAGCTAACCTGTATGTCTGTTTTATGTTTCAGCTCCAGGACTGCAGGGAACGGGTCCCTGCCTTGTCTGTGTCCTGTGACGAGGAGCCTTATGTGTTTTGTGTTTTAGCTCTAGGACGGCAGGGAACGGGTCCCTGTCTTGTCCCCGCCCTCCCGCCCCTTTGTTGTGTTTTGTGTGCTGCCGCTGTAAGCCGCACATCCGGAGGGGAGTGCGGCTTTGGTGGGGGGGTCTGTCACGTTGTGGGGGGGCCCCCTACCGGTCGCCCCCGGTTACAGCGGCAGCGGTCCTGTTTTTGGTCAAGTGATGTTCGTCCTTCAGGTGGGCGGGACCCGTGATCCGTCTCACCTGAGGGTCGTTTGTTCGTCTATATATGTCTTGTCTTTGTACCAGTTGACTGCTGGTTATTATTTCCTTAATCTGGAACCATGCACGGGTTTTTGGTTTGCACACTTTCTATTAAACCATCCTATTTCCCTGAGACTTGGCGTGATCGCTTCCTTTTTGAGTTGCTCACCCTGCCCGTCACACTTAGTAAACTAGCAGTATACAAATAAGCTTACTTTTAGTATATTAACAGTACATAATAAAACCTAAATGTAAACTAGTTGTGTACTCAAAGTTTACTATTCTTACACTTAAAGTATACTTAACAGTGTACTTTCATAAACTAAAAACTAGACTAGAAGTATATAACTAGTAAACTAACAGTATACCTGTAAGTTTACTTTTAGTATAGTTGTAGTACAAAATAAAACTTGGATATAAACTAGTTGTGCACTCAAAGTTTACTACTCTCTCACCTAAAGTATACTTAAAAGTATTTAGTCCCAAGAAGTATTGAATTAGTAAACTTACCAGTATACCATTAGTACACTACATAAAGTAAAACTTGGATATAAATAAAACTTGGATATAAACTAGTTGTGCACTCAAAGTTTATTACTCTCTCACCTAAAGTATACTTAAAAGTATTTAGTCCCAAGAAGTATTGAATTAGTAAACTTACCAGTATACCATTAGTACACTACATAAAGTATACTTGGGAAATATACTTAAGTTTACTTAAAAAAATAACCTTTAAGTATACTTTTTTTGGTAAGGGAACGTATTATGGATCATTTTAGTCCAATACTCTGCAACAGGTAATTTCCTCCCTTTACGTTGTGTAGTTTCTGCGTATCGTGGATAAAAACATGTTTTGACATGAAGGTAGATCACCAAGGTGAAAGAGACTCCAAACAAAAGATTTTAAATCCCTCAGTCGTTTACTGACCCCCAAACAGACAAAACGCTTTTGCATTTGCTCTGGAAAAACTTCAACAAATCAATATCTTCTACAAATCAATATCTTCAAAACATTTATATCTCCAACATATTAGTATCTCGAATTCATATATTTGACGAATTAATATCTAGAATTAATATATTTAACAAATTAATATTTAACGAGTTAATACCTGTAGTTAATATCTTTAATCTGTTTAAAATGAGGTTTTCCCTGCCTTTCACTGGGCTGCAACCAGTGGTCCTTTGTGCCACTGGAGTTTCGGCCGTTGCCGTTTGGTCTTTTCTCATTTACAGGCGGCGGGTCCGAGATCAACAGACGGAAGTTGAAGCTGCAGCTCATACCGACACCTGCGACGGTAAATTAGGGAGCTAGCGACGAACACACCCTTATATTTGCAAGCTAGTTTGCTACATTAAACTAGCTACCTATCACTATGCTACTTAGCGCTAACTAAATTGGCTACACTTTAACGGCAAATGTAAGCAAGGTTGTACCAAAGTTTTTAATATTTCAGTGTTTTTTAAACATCTTCTTTAGGACATGATCGGGAGCCTTTTCCGTTGGACGAGGGCATCTTTGAGACGCTCCATACCCCGATCCAAGAGGTAGTTGGCTATTACTCGTGAAGTCTTTCTTAGCCAGCTTCATTCTGTTTAAGGAAGTTTCTGTGCAGAACTGTAGCATACATTGTTTATTTGCATGCTGGTCACAATTATTGTAAAATGCAGGTCTTGCACATACTTGTCTAGTCGCAAAGTAACAGGTTTTTGGTTTTCTCCACATACCTGTGTATGAGAGTCACCAAGGGTTGCACAGAGCACATCGGATGTTTGCCTTCACCTTCTTAAAAATGGTTCCTTCAGCTACACAGGTACCCTTGAGATTTTAATGTGTATCACAGGCACAAAGAAATATTTTGTTACCTGAGGGTTTATAAGGGCTTTGTCCATTTCAGTGGTAGTTATTTTTCTGCTTGACTGCAGGTGGTGGAGGTGAAGCTCCAGCACAAGTCCATCTACAGTAGGCTGGAGAGTGAGCACTGGTGGGTGCTCAACAATTAGCTTCCAGTAGTTATTAGTTTGCAATATTAGCTTCAAAGAGCCAGTGCTCCTTTAAATTGGATTTCAAGAACAATAAATAATCACTGTAATAAATACAAGAAATGTTTGTAATACAAATACATGAAAAAACTAACCTGGGTTACAGTAACATACTGTAATTATTTTTACAGTAATTAACTTTTTACAGTAGATTATTGGCAACTTTTTTGCCAGTTATTGACTGTCAATTCTACAGTCAGTTTATTACAGTGTGCTTAGTGTTTGAAGTGGAACGGTCACGACAGATATACTGGTCACTGAAGTGGTAATGAGCACGGTTTTGTATTAATAGCAGATGTTAGTCGATAAATTGATATGGAGTGAGGATTGAAAGAGAAGAAAAACTATCTATCTAGAAACCGATTTTAGAACGATTTAACCATTACGATCATAGTAAATTGGCGCTGACCTAACTATTTCAGCTTATTAAAACGTTTGTTTGGGATCGAGGCTCCAGTCAACAGTGTGTCTTCACAAACACCTAGATAGTGATTTAGTCTATGCCAAGTTTGACCTTTTTATGTGCTGTACAAGATTACTGAATTAAAAATCTATATTAAATCTATATTTAAAAATATCACAAGTATTCATAAAATATCTGAACATTTCATATAGCAAACACAATGCACTGATTTCAACCACAAAGGGTCAGATGAGCACTGTAAAATATGAACTTGATAAGAAGTGCATGAAATATAGCAATTGCATTTGTATAGCATTTGTATATTTTTTGCCCTAGGTGTCCCACCATGAGGTGGCTGTGTAAAAGTTGTAGCTTGCCTCAAATAAAAGGGTTGATCTTTTCAAGCACTAAAGACTCAAACATGGAAACAGTGGCCATACTCAGTGCATACATTGCCTATATGCTAATTGTCTGTCACGTTGGTTATATGTGCTCAGTGTGAACCTGCTTTCATTTGTGAAGTGTGCAGGGCCCAATGGTGAGTTTTGATAATCTCTGGCATATGCAAATTACACCCCACTGTGTTGGGCTGCGCGGACAGGCCACATGTGGACATTGGGCCCTAATACTCTCTAATGGAGTCTGTTTCTGACCATTTGAGCAGAAACATACACTTCAGTGGCCTGCTCTAGCTCATTTTACAGGGAGCTTGCAGTGTTTCTTTTGTACCTCCTTACACAAAGGAGGAGGTAGTGATCCTGCTGCTGGGTTTTATGACCCCCTCCATATCCCCTGATATACTAGCCTGTCTCTTGCATTGCATGTTCCATATACTTCACAGAGACACAGCTGACGTTCTTGCCACAGCTCACGTTGAAGTTGCCATCTTGCACTACCTGAGTGACTCCAGCGAGTGAGTCACCACCTTAAAGTTCATCAAGGCATGAGACAAAGGCAAAATGCAAATGCAACTAAAACATCAGCCAAAAAGGAGCAGAACAGAGAATTAGTCTGTGGATGCCACCTACAGAATCAGGGTGTCTTGTAAATAACCTGTCATGTCTGCCTGTTGCATTTTAACTTTGCACAACAGTAGGTGAAATAGCCATCAGTGTTGCTTCCCAAGTGGACAGGCTTATTTCACAGAAGTATAATTGGCTTGGAATGGCGTTTCATTGTTTTGGTGTTTAATTTTTTGAGCATTGTAGTTATTTATGCTCTTGATTTTATACAGCAACATATCGATAACTGTGATGCGGTCATCCGTTGTTTAATCCATTTCCTGGGAGAATCGACAGAGGAGCTCATTAAAGACTACCAGGTGTGTGTGTGTCCCACCCCTTTTACAATGGCAGCAGTTGGATGTGTGGTTTGTGCAGTTTTTGACCACTATGGCACTTGTGTTGTGTTTAGCAGGATGTTTCCAAAGACGTCGTCAAACAAGACATCAAAGACAGTGTGATCAAGATCCTTGTGCTGGGCAATGCTGCAGAGGGTGCCCCCCCAACTGATGTCATCGTTGTGATTGATGATACAGAAGTATTGGGTTGGTGTAAAACACTCACCAATGCTTGCATTCTGCTCATGGGCTTTGTGTACTCACTGAATCTCAGTTATCCTCCATAATTGAAATATACATTTGAAGTGCTTCAAAAGTTGCTTTTGGAGTAGGATGATTTAAAGTCCACATGATTTAAAGTATGAAAATAACAAGGTAACTGAAAGAACGCGGAAAAAAGTAAATGCGTAAAACGAACTAAAGAACCCAGGGGAAGTGACTGGCCACAGGCGAACGCCGCAACAAAACAAAATCCTTCCCAAAAATAAAAGAGTAACTGACAGGAAGAGATAAGGTTGGAGGAAAACTTGAGATGGGCCAAAAGTGGCGCAGGAGGTAGATACTCGAATAAGTAAAAGTAAAACATAGAGACGAGAGAGGGCTAGAGAAAGCGAGAGTAAGGTGGCGAGACACCATAACACTGCAACGCAACTTAGGGAGGAGAAAAGAGAGAGAAGGCTGAGAACGTGACTGCATGAAACCAAAACGAATCAGCAGTGATCCCCAGCGAGTCTAGCGGCCCGTCCGAAACCGAGTACTACACTACTATATAGTACGCGAGAAGCAGTACGCGAACAACCTAGTACGTCCGAAACCACAGTATGCATAAAACCAGTACGTGAAACGTACCCGGATGACGTACTGCATCGGCAGCCATTTTTAAGTACGTGATTGCAGCACACTGTCCTATCCCATGATTCAACTGGAGCCACTGTCCTATCCCATGATTCAACTGGAGCAGCGGAGGAGTCCGAAGTCAGAAAAATAAAATGGCGGAAAGCGGCGAGCCAGCAATTTACAAGTGTAAGTAGATACAAACACAAAATAAAACATTTTTAAAATATGATGATGTGCAAACCAAGTGCAACCCAAGTGCCGTTACAAGTAGTGTCACTGAGAATGAAAAATACAATTTGTTAGATTACATATATATCGTTTTTACATTTTTTATTAACGTAGTTAGCGAGTCCAAGCTGAGGTAATCTTGTTAGCTCGCTAGTTAACCCGTCAAGCTAATACCGATTAACTCGTATATCCGATAACGCGAAAAATGTGCGGTATTAATGTCGGTTTTGTTAGATTTATATGCATATGCGCATATCCGAATGGAGCTGTGGATTTCTGTATTTTTTAGTGTTTATGACCATCAGCGAGTCCAAGCTGAGGTAATCTTAGCTCGCTAGTTGACCCGTCAAGCTAATACAGATTAACTCGTATATCCGATAACGCGAAAAATGTGCGGTATTAATGTCGGTTTTGTTAGATTTATATGCATATGCGCATATCCGAATGGAGCTGTGGATTTCTGCATTTTTTTATGTTTATGACCATCAGCGAGTCCAAGCTGAGGTAATCTTAGCTCGCTAGTTGACCCGTCAAGCTAATACTTATTGTCGTACCAATTAACTCGCAACAAAATCTGAAGCGCATCCGTCAATTTTAGACCATTTTGCTCGCAATGATTTTAAGACATGACTGACTAAAGCTGGGTGTATACTGTGCGATTTTTGGCCCATTTTCAGCCGATTTTTCACTCGTGTGACTATTTTTGCGATCGGGCCGAGTTTCGGCTCAATCGTGTCGTGCATCGTATAGTTTACACAGGTAAACGAGGAGCGATTCACACCTCACGACCAACTCCCGATCAGAAATCGCAGCGTCGCAAGAATATCAAACATGTTTGAAATTCAATTCGCTCCTCGTGAGAGTATCGCACTGTTGAAGCAGCTCCACGACCCGACTCAGTCGTGCAGTTTGAGCTGGAGCTGAGTACACAATTTAAAATATCGTACAGTGTACGCCCAGCTTTAATCTGGTTTACAAGTGGTTTGCAGGTCGAATTCCTTTATTTTCTTTTATTTTAAACCTTGGTTGTCATACTGTTATTACGACGTTCGTGCATTCACCTCACCTTTTTAGTAATACTATTGGAATGCTAACCTATTCTTACCATATTCTATACTATAAAAATATATCTACAACACATTGTCTACAACACAGTCATTTATAATTACAAATATTACTGAGACTAAAGTTATTGATTTAATCCAATCACTCAAGTCATCTAAAGCAAAGGATGTTTTTGGAATGGACCCGAACATGCTTAAAGATCTCGGCCCAGCACTTGCCGCTCCTATTGCTTCAATCATTAATCTTTCAATCTCATCATACTGCTTTCCAAAGGCATGGAAATCTGCTATTATCACCCCCATCTTTAAATCTGGTGAATCCACTTCTTTAAATAACTACCGTCCAATAAGTATTCTACCAGTCATTTCTAAAATAGCAGAAAAATGGGTTGCAAAGCAGATTGTCCATCACTTAAACAGCAGTTCCCCCTCTCTTCATCCCATGCAGTTTGAATTTAGATCCAAGCATTCCACTGAAATGGCTACATGCCTCTTTATTGAAAAAATAAAAATTTTTCTCGATAAGGGTGGAGTTGTAGGGGCGGTGTTCCTGGACCTTAGAAAAGCATTTGATACAGTAAATCATTCTGTTCTTCTTAATAAGCTTTCAAAATTTAACTTCTCTCTAAATGCTGTGACCTGGATTGAATCATACCTGACTGATCGAGCTCAATATGTATCGGTTAACAACAGCAGATCTGACTCTCTTAGGCTTACCTGCGGAGTTCCTCAGGGGTCAATTTTGGGCCCACTTTTATTTAGTCTTTACATTAATGATTTGCCCTCAGTTTGTCCGGAAGCTGATTGCCTTATGTATGCAGACGATACAGTTTTTTTTGTACATGGACACACCAAAGACATTGTTGCGGCCAAACTCATAAAAACAATGTCATGTGTTACTACTTGGATGCAGAAGTGCTGTTTGGAGCTAAACACTTCTAAAACTGTAGGTATGTATTTCACTAAAACACACAGAGTATCAGCTGACCCTGACATCCATGTTAATGGAGAACGATTAAAAATTGTCAACCAATATAAGTATTTGGGGTTAATAATAGATTCAGAGCTCTCCTTTAAAGCTGATGTGGGCTGTAAACTTCTATCAACCACTATAGCCCAGCGTGTTCGTTTGATGGGAAGGAGATAGCAGGAACCACCATACCAAAATTATAGCAATAACAAAAAAGGCCTTTATTAAAACAGAGATATCTCTGGGGATCTCACATTCTAACATTTTACAGAGACCCAACAAGTGTTTGAGCATGCCGTCTTTATATATGATTTCTCCGCCCCCAAACGCTTAGATCTTCTTCTATACCTTACATGGTGTTGTGCTTCAAGCATACAATACTTCTCTTTCTTCTCTGCAATCCCAACATGGACATATGGTTCCTGTCTATGGACTGATAGACCGGCAAGAGGCCACCATTCATGAAGATGCTGTAAATTCATATTTCCCCAACGTCGGCACAATCAGGCCTACGCCTTCTGCTTTTTAGATCTCACTCTACAGTGTGGTCTGCTCACATCCTCTCCCTGGGGTTCACAGCTCGGACACATCTTAGACAGTGGTTACATTTTACTTCTACATTAAACAATGATTATACTTCACTTCTTTTAAACAGTGGTTACATTTCGCTTATGTATTATGTTAAAAGAATAAACAAAGCATGTTAATTGCTAAGCAAAAAACCCAAAATCACAACAGACCCTCTCTTGATCTCTGAGAAAACAGAGATCACAAAATATCTTCCAATGTTACCCTCTCATCTGACTCCCCATGATACAACAGTGACATCATAGCTGCTTGTCCCTGAGTATTCCTCTGTTCAATCACCGTGCTGATAAACCATCACACTAAGTTTCTTACACATGGAATACAACAACAATTTTACAGTTACTATTAAGATAATAAAGGCCTTGACCCACCATGGACCCACATACACAGGGGGCAGTCCCCTGAATGTCCTGGTGAGACAAACATTTTATGGCTTCACATTCAAATCAAAATCAAATCAAATATATTTGTATAGTGCTTTTCACAACACATGTTGTCACAAATCGCTTTACAGGATTTACAAGGTTAACAATCATACGGGTCCAGATCCCTAGTGAGCAAGCCAAAGGCGACAGTGGCAAGGAAAAACTCCCTATGATGGTGGGGAATAGGAAGAAACCTTGGGAGGTCCAAGACTCAAAAGGGAACCCATCCTCCACTGGGCGGCCCGTTAACATTCTGTTACATAGTAATCATCACATTAGTGCCAACTTTAATAATAATGCACAAACAAACAAAAAACAAATAACAATAAACAAAGTCAAATAAACAATGTTAAACTAGGCCTTTAACGTGCCCCAGCTCTAGTGTTATTTTAACTCGTTGTTTGAGAGCTCCGTATCTCTGCGCGCTCAATGTTTCTGATGGTCGGCACTGGCTGAAGTGATACCACATTTCTTCTTTGCCCTTCAATTGGATGGCGTGTGATGTTTTCTCAATGATTTGGTGACTGGTGGATCTGCTCATGGCGTTGATTCTGACTCCTCCTTCCACCTGGACAGAATAAGCTTCACAGACAGCTTTTTAGTGCATTTTACCATTATTTGTACAACCTTGTGGTTTTCCTGTGGGATGTCGCAAGCGCGTTGGGGGGCCCCCGAAAACTTCTCACTGTCATATGAGTTCATACGGAGTGAATCCTGTAACAAAATTCACTGAAGATCTTCTGGCCAACAATACAAACACATACATTTGTGCACATATCTTTTCCTTTATCCTTTGTTACCATTTATCCTTTCCAATTTACCCTGAGATTGAGAATGATAAACCAACCCATATTTGTGTCTCAAACCCAAATTTTGTTCCACAAATTTTAGCTCCTAGGTAGTGAAGTGCATCCCATTATCTGAGTACACTTAATTTATTATACAATGGTGCAGTATCCAGTAATTTTATCAACATTTTGCAGACCAACTTGGAGTCCTCTGGCCTGGTAGGAAATGCTTCTACCCAACATAAGAATTTATCCACAGTCACTAACAAATACCTTAGTCCCCGTACTGGTATTAACATGTCAGTGTAGTCAGTCTGGATCTCCTCTCCTGGCTCCTATTGCCCAGGAAACTTGCTTAGACCTGGTCTTAAAACACAAGTTATGTGCATTACAGATATTCACATTTTCAGTCCAGTCTGCTATTAAGTCAGTTAAGTGTGGATGTGACCAGTAACACATTGTCCTTCATTTTTGCTACCTCGTGTGCTTCAGACAACACTGAATTAATCAATTGACTTGGTAAAATCGGTCTCACATTAGGTCCTTTCCAAACCTCCGTACCCCATTTACCACCTTTATTGAACCACAACATTTTTCCTGTAGTTAACGTAGCTCTGAATCCTATGGCAGAGGAGACCACTGTCCTCTGCCCTGCAAACCATCTGATGGGCTCCTGTAACATATCCTGCCTTTTTTTAGCACCCACGTCTGCAGCTGCATTAACTCTGTATTAAACTGCCCCCTTTTGATAACTTGAACATTTAATGATAGCAACTCTTACCAATAGTAACAACACCTTTTAAATCTTCTTAGCATTTAATGAATTTACCTCCTGAAGTGGTGTAACCTACTCTCTCTGTACAGAGTTCTACATAAACCACTCCTACCACGTACGCAGAGTGTGTACAGATGTTAACTTTCTTGCCTTCCACCCACCTTAGTGCTACAATGACAGCCAAAAGCTCAGCCCTCTGTGCTGATTGTACTACCCAGTTTTACCTGAATGTGCTACCCAGAACTCGTCTGCATCTCCCTGAGCTTCCATTACCACCACAAATCCTGATTCAACACCACCATCTCGACTCCTGAATCTGTCCACATGTTCTCTACCCCAGGAATTGGTTCCATTTAGCTGCATATGCCACCTCAGTTACACACTCATGTGCCAGACCTGTAACATACCATGCCATATTAATTCCTTCAAGTGAAAACATTAAGTTTTAAAACACAAAACCTTCTGTAGTGTGAACATTTGTAATTTTACAAAAGCCATGACGCTGTGACTGGTTAGAATATATAATGAATCTCTTGTGACTATGTGTGCTGTTTTATTTATTTAAACAAGTTGATGTAATAAATCAGCACCTTCCTGTCCCCCCCTTTTTTCTGAACCACAAGAGGGTGTTTCAGAAACATCTAGAGTAATCTGCCTGTGTCTCAAACGCAGCTGGTGGCTGTGAGATGAGGCCAACGTCATGAGGTCCCTCTGACCCCAGAGAAGCTGTTATCTGATCTAAAATTAAATTATGGTCAAGATGATCGCAGCATTCTCTCTCCTGGAACCTGCTCAACATATCACATTAGAATAACTTTGACAAATGACATTGTTTTAATAAACCAAGTATTACAAGACTTAGCATAGCTCACACATGGAATATTAGTTATTACCCAATTCTTAGCTATAGTGGCTCTCCTAATCATACCAGCGTCGCTAAGCAGGTGTCAGCCCCACAGGGACCACCACACCCTCAGGCTCCACCCATATGCCCCTGGTTGCAATCTCCCATACCTTATCCTGTAGCTCTTCCTCAAATTCCTCCCCATAATCTGGATCCCCTATTGGTCATAAAACAAAGTAACATGCAGTGGGTCGGGTGGCAGGACGCAAGGCTCAGAGTGATCCACAGCTCCCAGGCCATGAACACAGAGTGGACGCCTCTCGCAGTGCAGGAGTCTGACTCCAGAAGATGTGAACTGTGGGAGGCCATTCCGTGGAGATCACCAGTCCTAGAGGGCTACATAACACAGTAGCTCCTAGTTTAAAAAATGTCTCTTTTGCGGACGTTATCACGTGCAGTCTCTGATATGAGGAAGTTGTGGTTAATGGGCTGCTGGCCACATTGCACAGTCATTGGAACAGCTTTATGCAGGCTTTGGTCCCAGAATCAGCATCAGGTAAAACACAGTTGATTGCTGAATGAGTTGCTCCTTTGTTTCAACCAGAAATGACAACCTTTTGAGTACAGACAGTGAGGGACAGCATGGGGTCTGCCGCAGCTTTGGTTTGGTGCTGGTACATACGGACTTCTGGACCTCCCTTGTCCAACGGCGTTCTGAGGACACTCCCTCGACCAGCAACACTCCTGCCCACAAGGAAACATCCACCCGACATGCCACAACCACAGTTGCCAGGACAACCCTGACCACCGTTGCCCCTTGCCCGACCCCTCCCTCTTAAACTTGAGTTAAATCTCATTGGTGGGTACTCCCACCCCTGTTGCAGATAGAGAACATATTGAGGAGTCTGGGGCGGGCCCCTGTACGTGTACACTGCCTGCGTACACTCTTTTCTAAACCAGTTAAGGTGTGAGCATTGGGACACCCGGATGTATGCTGCTTGGCTCTGATAACTTGTGGGAGTTGACTTATCCAACCATGTGACTTTAGAAATGGCGGATGCTGCATGTACTGGCCATTTAACAGAGGGCCTCACCTTAATGTTCCATTATGTCTAGTGAGGGGTACTTCATGTAGCAGGTGAGTTGTGCTTGCTGCATACTGAAAAGCACTTAACTTAAACAGTAACTTCACACTGTATTCCCTGACAGTGTGGTGAACTCATTAAAATTATTCTATTTGTAAGCAAAACTGCAAAACAGTTCAAACAGCTTAAAACATTAAAGTTCATACAATGATATTCAAGTTTTAATCTCAATAAGCTCAACATTTTCAAGTGAAGACAATCACTAAACTCATTGTTTTTCATTTAATATTTGCAGAGCGTCTGACACAATGCGCTCCTGCATGCCTATTGGTTAAAACCATCTAATTAACATACTGTGATTTTTGAACAAACATGGTGGACAGTGCGGCTGGTGCGGGAAAACTACACTGTAAACCCAGCATTAAGGTTTTGCACTGTCTTAACTTTTTGTTATGTTTTAAGTTTAGATTCCCAGACCTGAAGCCATGACTGAGGTGCCCCTGAGCAAGACCCCTAACCCTCAAGCATTGTAGTATGCAGTACTTAAATATATATATATCTTAAAAAATAATATTTTCCTAAACTTATATTTTATTTAAAGTTTTATTCTTTTTTAAGCTAACTGTACTTAAAAATTATATTTCATGAACTTAACATTTCTTAGGTAATCGGTTACAGCAAAACTTTTGAGTTCAGTGAACTTGTTGGGTTTTACAGTGCACTTTAACACTAAGAATATGAAGGTTCACCGTGACTATGCAAGGAAGAGAAATTTATATGTAAGGGAATGTTAACAGAACACAGGGCACAGGGAAAACACCATAAGAACTAAAGCAACTAGCGATACAGAAACAAAACAGAACCTTATTAACTAAACCAGACTGCTAAAAACATGTGTAGCAAGGGAGTATGTCAGTAACCTAAACCGAAGACAAAACTGCTAGACAGGCAGATTCAAACACTAATAATGCATGAACATCTATCATAAGTAATAACCAGACATCAAAACAAACTAAGGATAAGGAGGCTAGATGAACCAGTAAAAATCCAATACCAGCAAACCTTTTAAACATTTACCTAAACAAACTTATGACCCAACTGACCAGAGTAACAGAGGGGAAAAACACAAGATCACAAACACAATAACCCACGATCAGAACATATAAAACCAGGAACTAAATCCCAGACAATAATGAGATATAAACTAGAAACAGCTGAGATAGCAAATGAAGGCAGAACTATACAATGAATGTATGACAGTGCATCAACGTGCTACCACACCTCTAACAGTCTCCCAAAGCCAATATCTTATCAAAACTTATCTAGTTTAACTTGCCAAATACATCACCGTTTCACTCTGGCATGTCTACGTCACTTACTCACTTCGCTTATCCCGGTGTGTGCGCCATCTATAACTATCTCCACCCAGTCCCTATTAATTTGCAGTTAACCCTTACGCACGACCTGACTTACTTTTATTGTCTATTTGCCTTTTTCTTGCTCCCTTAACTCCCTTCTTGGTCTTTCCTAGTTTAATTCCTTTAGCAGGATTAGCACGTTTCTTTATTTTATTTGATTTTATATTTATTTATTTATTTTACCTCTGCTCGCCTGCCTGTCTTCTGTGTGCAGCGTGTTCTAATGTTGTTCACCACTTCCTCTCTTTCAGTCTCTCCAGAGTGCTCAGATTCACTTCCTCATTGGTCGCAGTTCTCCCCCCCCTGCTTGCTCTCATCTTGTCGAATGACTGAATTTGCATGGGGTTTTTTACACTCTTTGTTGGGGGTTTTAACTATTTGGGACATGGGTTTTTTACACTCTTTATTGGGGTTTTTAACTATTTGGACTGTTCTTGTTTCTACATTAACCACTGAATAGATTCCTTTTACTTCTCCCTGAGTTTTGGTGGCACTCTCCTGTGAGGAAGCTGTGGGCATTACCGAGCCTTGATCATAAGGTGGCACATTTTACTGCTATCTTCCTGGCCTGTTCCCCGATAGCCCAAGCCAACAAACTTATATTTTGCATTCCTACATTCTCATGTTGCTCTTTCAGTTATTCTAATTTGCAGAGAGACTGTGATGATTTATGGTCAATGATGTCACCTAAAGACACACGGTCGTCGCCTGCCTGTCTTGGTCACCTCATACTTTTAATGTCTCATAACATTGGTTGTATGAATTACTTCACAAGTCACAGTCATTTGTTCCTATAAAATTCTCCACTCACATAAACCAACACCATAAACCAACCATTTTACATCAAACTTTTGCATACATTTCGCATTTCCTCACCAGCCATTGTTGTTGATAAAAAAACTGATACTCGCCTGCAGTCGTCTTCAACCTTACTTTAATAGATTGAGGGCTCTGTTGACACCGTAAGGTTTACCACCCTCAATCAATTCAGGTTCTTGGTCCGAAACCAGGCGATTTTGGGGGTACCTCAAGTCCCCGGGACGCCTGTGACCCAGCTGACTCGAGAACGCCGCTCGGTCTTACCGTCGCCTCGTCAGGCAAACGGGAGGGTTTGCCACACCCCAGGAAACAAAGAAACACTTATTAGGCCATTAGGGACTCCAACCCTGTTTTCATAGGGACTCCAACCCTATATATTCCTTTTAGGGACTGAAACCCTTTTTCCTTTTAAACCATATATTTTACCTTTTAAACCAAACCAAAAAAGATAATAAAAATTTTTTAAAAATTGCTATTTAATTTAGCATCGACCAAACACCATTAGTTCATCACAATTTGGAATTATACAAATGTGCAGAAATTTTGTTGTAACAGGTATTCTGCTTTACCTTTAATTGAGCCGGCTCAGACAAACTAACGGTATTTTAGAAGACGTGTTCCAAAAAATCTATCTCTTCCCATCACGTCGGAAGGTCACCAACTGATGTGGGCTGTAAACTTCTATCAACCACTATAGCCCAGCGTGTTCGTTTGATGGGAAGGAGATAGCAGGAACCACCATACCAAAATTATAGCAATAACAAAAAAGGCCTTTATTAAAACAGAGATATCTCTGGGGATCTCACATTCTAACATTTTACATCAGAGACCCAACAAGTGTTTGAGCATGCCGTCTTTATATATGATTTCTCCGCACCCAAACGCTTAGATCTTCTTCTATACCTTACATGGTGTTGTGCTTCAAGCATACAATACTTCTCTTTCTTCTCTGCAATCCCAACATGGACATATGGTTCCTGTCTATGGACTGATAGACCGGCAAGAGGCCACCATTCATGAAGATGCTGTAAATTCATATTTCCCCAACGTCGGCACAATCAGGCCTACGCCTTCTGCTTTTTAGATCTCACTCTACAGTGTGGTCTGCTCACATCCTCTCCCTGGGGTTCACAGCTCGGACACATCTTAGACAGTGGTTACATTTTACTTCTACATTAAACAATGATTATACTTCACTTCTTTTAAACAGTGGTTACATTTCGCTTATGTATTATGTTAAAAGAATAAACAAAGCATGTTAATTGCTAAGCAAAAAACCCAAAATCACAACAAAGCCCATATCGGAAAATTGTGTAAAACAATAAAGTTTAATCTCGCAAATTTTCGTGCGATTCGCAATAATATGTCAACTGAAGCGGCAAAAATTTATTTGCATTCAATGATTTTTAGCCACTTCAATTATTGCATAACCAGCTGGTCCCAGGCTTGTCAAAGCTCAAAAAAACCTTTGGAAATCTTGTATAAGCAAGCAATTAAAGTAATGGATAAAAAACCCAGGTACTATCATCACTGTGCAATTTTAAAAAAATACAATATCTTAGATTGGGACAGACTTCACACATTTGCAGACCTAAAACTGACATACAAAGTACTGCATAACTTGGCTGCAGATCCTTTGGCGGAGTTCATTAGCCAAAGAAATAGCCTTGAGCGCGTCACTCGAGGCTCTGTCAGAGGTGACTGCAATATTCCCTTGCGCAGAAGCGCTTTTAGTAAATCGGCCTGGTCAGTAAGGAGTGCAAGTGTGTGGAACTCAGTACCTGAGGAGGTTAAGCTCCTCACAACATACAAGAACTTCACAAAAAATTTGAAAATGTGGCTTATTAATACCTATAGTTGCCAACATTAAAAGATAAGCCTGCTGTTTTAGTGATATGATAAACTGTTGTCTTTCTTTTAAATTGTATACTAAGTGTTTTTTCTGTATTATACTGTATTGTAGTCTGTCCTCCCCTTCTTACTTTCTTCTTTTTAAATTGTAATTTCTAATTAGTTTTTTCTAATTTATTACTGCCTTTTTACATCATGGCCCGGGGACTACAGATGAAAACTAGCCTTTTGGCTAATTCTGGCTTTTTTAACCATGTATAATCATGTGTTTTATGAAAATGCATTGTCCCCTTTTAAATAAATAAACAAACAAACAAACAAATCTAGCTTTGTGATTATTGATTTTTGTAACTTTGCTACACTGATACAGTAACCATCAATTTTAAAGCTATAGTTTATTCTTGCAGGGACTGATGAAGACACCAGGGACCTTATCCGGTGGAGGGTGGCCAATGCGTCCCTCTTCACCGGTAAAAGAAATGCAGCAGTACGAGGTTTTGAGTAAGTAACTTTGGTTAAATTAATACATCTGCATTACAGGTCATGTACACTATTAATTACAAAAGGCTGTATGTAATAGAGATGTAGTATTACCAGTTTTAAGACAGTGTATGCATTTTACTGTAGTTAACGGTTATGTCCATTATCTTGCAGAGCCTTCGTCTTGGAGAAAAAACTGCCAAATGCAATCTCTCTACTTTATGTTAAAAAAAGTGGGAGAACTTGAAGCAAAAATATAAAGTAAGTCTCTTCCTGATAGTTTATCAGATTAAAATAATTCAGTGAAGGTTTAGTTATAATACAAGGTGTTGTCCCCCGTTCCCTCTTCCGTGTTTTTATTAATTTTGTAGGAACTGAAGTGCCCCCCCACTGGGGTGAGTACAGAGGGTGGTGTAGCAACAGCAGCATCCTGGAAATGGTATGCTGCCATGGATGAGGCAATAGGAGGGAGGCCATCAATTAGTCCACCCACCCTTATTGCCTCATCTGGCCAGGGTGCTGCTGTTGAGCCACTGCCCTCTGTAAAGGAACCCCTTGCCAAGAAGAGGCAGGGGAATTTAATGGACTATTTGAGGGAGTTGGAAGAGAGGGAAAATGAGAGGGAGAGAGAGGCTGAGGAAAGAGGCGAGAGAAGACTGAGAGAGGCTGAGAGGGAGGAAAGAAGATTGAGAGGCTGAAAAGAGAGAGGAAAGAAGAGAGAGGGAAACAATAGGAGAAGAGAGATGCAGAAGCTAGAATAAGAGAGGAAAGGAGGGATAGGGAGGCAAGAGAGAAAGAGGAAAGATTTTTAAATGTACTGGAGATTTTAGCTAAAAAATAAATTGTTGTATATCAGCTTTCAAGTCTTTTGGTGTTATTATATATTGTGAGAATGATGACAGTAATACATTTGCAACTAGAAATAGTTAGGTTGTAGATTTAATTTAAATATGTTTAGATTTTGTGTGTGCACGCGCACACTTACCCAAGTCTTATACTATAGGTATACTATAGGTAGGGCATAGTTTTCAAGCTTATGCATAAAGGATGTGTGTGACTAGATCTTTTTGTCCCAAACAACTTAATTAATTAAACAAGTTTTAGTCTTCTGATCAGTAGCCACACTGAGTAGAAATTCTCATGTCATAGATCTTTTGAATGTATTGATGGAGCAAGCTTTCTGTTTAAACTTTAATGCTAAATGATATTCATAACCTAAAGGTAATACATCATTTACACCCAACAAGTCTGAGTACAATTTGGAATGATTTTAATTTGGCATCAGTAAGAAAAATGGAGAAATACACAACTTTTTACATTTCTACAAACATTTCTAAATATAATCATGCTCGTGCAGAGCTAAAACACAATGTTGTGGTGCTGAGACAGCTGCAGCCAGAATCTCTCGTGCATCTTCCCCTGACGTTTGTTCTGTGCCGACAGGCTCTGGTGGGTCAGTGTCATCAGCCTCTGGAACATCTGGGTCCATGATGTCGCCGTGAGCAATGCAGAGGTTGTGGAGCACAGCGCAGCATGCCACAACCTCAGGTGCAAAGACAGGGCTCACCTCAAGGGCTTTAAAGAAAATGGATCGCCAGTGGGTCTTCAGCATTCCAAATGTTCTTTCAATGATGTTCCTGGCCCGAGAGAGTCTGCTGTTAAAACGAGCCTGTACAGGGTTCTGCACAGGCTCTCGATAAGGGGTCAGGAGCTGGATTGGTGCGCTGATGCACGGATAACCCCCATCCCCAAGGATGCACCTTCCTCTAGGTGGGTATAGGCCCTCTTTGTATATAGGGCTGTTCTTCAGCACCCGTGCGTCGTGTACAGACCCAGGGTAACCAACAAAAATGTCAATAAACCTTCCCTGATGGTCACAGATCGCTTGCAGCTGCACAGAATAAAAAAGCTTCCTGTTCAGGTAGCACTGTGCACTGGCAGATGGGGGTTTTATTCTGATGTGGCACCCGTCGATGGCACCAACTGCCACTTTGAAAGACGCCGATCCAGCCAACTGGGCAAATCCTGCTCCTACCACATCCAGTTCATCACCAGCAGGTAACATAATGACCCTCTTCAAAATGCCACTGACTGCCTTGCTCATTCTATGCACGATGTCACACACAGAAGATCTTGGGATGGCGAACGCTCGGGAGACCACACGATAGGATGCTGCGTGTGCCAGCCAGTAAAGGAACACCAACAGCTCGATGTCCCTGCTCCACCCATGATCAGTCTCCTGCCTCAGTGCATTACTGAGTGAGGTGATGGTCTCACGGGAGTCTGAAATCTGCCCTGAGGTCTCCACCACCGAAATACAGCTGCAAGACGGGCACAGCTGTATTGAGGTGACAATACGTCAGGCTCCCATCCTGTAAATCAATGCACATAATTTAATTAATTATTAATATAATAATACTTTATTTATTTGATCCAATTAGAATTTGGTTTTTTATTTACTGTAAAATAAATTAATTGAATAAATATTTTTGTAAAAGTGGTTTGACTATACATTATTTCATAATCATGAGCACAAAGAATGTTTTTTGCTCCGCGGTATTCAAACCGCAAACCGGGGGGGGGGGGGGGCTTAGGTGGCGAACGTAACACTTGTAACGGAGTGGTTTTTCAATAGCACTGAAATAAATGCTCCGGTTTAAAATTAATTCTCCCGTCACAATAAAAAAATATTTGTAACAATTTATTCTGGGTCCGGATGGGATGGCATTTGTGTCCGTTGGTTGTGGACCATGGAAATAGAAATTTGCAGAGTTAATCAGGAATGAGATTGGGTCCGGACAGGACTGCGTTCGGGTCCGGATCCGGACCGCGGTCCGCCTGTTAGTGACCTCTGGTCTAGAAATATAACTCGAAGCTGTATTTTAATCATCTTATTATTAAGATGTCATTGATTTGTGCTGTCCAATCAGTAATATAGCACAAAAATGTATGTAGTAAGTGCCGGCTACGATTGCTAAAGACGATAGCGGTACTTACATTTCTCCTGAGGTAAATGATCAAATTCCTGAGGAATCTTCTCCGAGCTACTACTCGACGCCGTCTTGCAGAGAATACCATCGCTCTTGACGAGGTAAATGTAAAATGAAATGTAAATGAATAAAATGTAAATGAAGCAAATCGAATATAAATCGCGAACAGACCATAAACTAGAAAACTGTCAAATGGGGCTTTTAATTTAGTAGCGTAACGTCATAGGTCATGTGACGGGTAAGATGGCGGACGTAGTATGTCCGAAGTTGGATGCATACTGACCAATCGCGTACTTAAATAACGTACTGCCTTGACGGTTGGGAAGAACGTACTGCACCGAAATCTAGAACGTACTGCTTAAGTACGCGATTTCGGACGCAACTTAGGACTGACTCGGGTGCCTCTTGTGGAGGTAGAAGGTGTGGCATCCGAGCCAGCCCTGACAATACACAAAACAGTAATAATGAACATAATTCACAATTAACTGAACATATGTATAGTGTTTGCAACACATACAATGAATAATCACATTTAATCACTATATTTACAACATTTATACACCAAAAGTAGTAATACTGGCGTTAACCAGCATAAAGTGTCATCATCTGCAGCACTAGGCGCCAAAACTCACTCTCGCGCTTACGACACAGAGCTCAACTCGCGCCAAAACTTTAAATAAGCTTTATGATAATGTGATAAATAATGCTCAAACTCAATCCTTTTCTTTTAACAATAGTATTAAACATGTAAACTGATCATAAAACATGTATATTGTCGCTGTATGTACCTAAAATACAAGCTAGTTTATACGGAGCTAGCATTAGCTTCTGTACTATATACAAATGCAAAGTTAGCATTTCTGCTTACCAGTACAAGCGTCATATGTTCGTCTCCTCGACGAAATACTTTCCCTCAGTTTCTGATTCGCAAAAGGTTAATAAATATCTAATTAGACTTATTTCACTTGTTTTTAAATTTTTAAATTCGTTGCTATTTGTCTTGCAGCAGGAGAACCCTCACTCTCGTCTGCTGGTAGGATGCAAAGAGAACCGAAATCTCTGTCAGCGGGAACAAACGCACCCCTTCTGTCCGAGTCGCCACCTGATTGGCTGGCTGGATTCAGTGTACCCAGAGCCGTAGAAAGAGAGAGTTGCGACACTGTGTGATCTCGCCGCTCAGAGGTCACGTGGTTCATGGAGGACCGTATAGTTCCAATCAAACACGAACACTGAATGGTTTTAAACGGGAAAGACATCAGCGGTTACCGTATTTCTGGTAAATATTACAACATACAGGGTTGCCAACACGCATTTGACCGTTTTCACACGCTCTCACGCCACACTTCCGATATCTCACGACGAAAAAAAATATCCAGTTTATTTACCTCAGATCCACAGATGTGATTCAATACGTTACTAGCTCGCTAGCTCTGGCGCCATCCACCGGCGATATAACACTTAATCTGCTTTATATCAACTTAATATTTATATCAACTTTCAATAAATATTTATTGATATAATTTTTATAGTATCTTTGAACAAAACTAGAGTTACAAATAGCCTGTTGAAGCAGCCTGCACTATTAAAGGTTCAGGCATAGATTTATTTAGTCCACAAAACAACACTAAAAACACATTTAACATTTAATACATATATTTATTCTGTAGTCTACACTACAACACTAAAATAACATCATTAAATACATAAATTAATTCATTAGCCACATTACAACACTAAAATAACATTATTAAATACATAAATTAATTCATCCCTAACATTTTCGTTTCACATCAAACTTCTACAGATTGATTTCTTATTGAACATGGTTGGCTGTGCAGCATTTGGATGTACCAATCGGTCCGAGAAAGGGATCCGGATGTATGGGTTTCCAAAAGATACCTACAGAAGAAAAAAGTGGTTGGCCCAAATCAGTAGAAGCAACCTGACCATCACAAGAAATTACAATAACAGAAAACTATGTGCAGTAAGTTCTGTTCATACACCATATGTGCAGATCATGATTTATTGTTTCATTTTTGTGTTGCATTGCGTACCTGACTTCAAATAAAGATATGATATGTGGTCTGAGATTCTGTGAGGAATTTAAACTCATTCTGCAGGCACACTTTGAGGGAGAACAATTCACGACAACCAAAACAGGCCAAGTGAAATTGAAAGCTGATGCTGTTCCAACCATATTTATCCATCGTCCTGAGCCTAAGAAAAGGAAGGCCCCTGCTCTGAGAACCCCAAAATCTCCTGTCATTTCTCTTGCAGTGACGAGTGACCACACATATTGTCCTAAAATAAAATTTGGTATGAATGATTTTAAATAATAATTCATACGATTATAATTAATAAAGTTAATTTGTATTTCAATTGCTAACCCCGTTTTTTAAACCTAACAATGCCATGCAATAATTTCAGATATTACTGAAGGAAATGAGGAAAGACAGAGAAGGGAAAGTGAGGGAAGTGAAATAAGGGAAGGTGGAGGCTGTGAGGAGACTGAGAGAGGTATACCAGAAAGTAGTGAGCCAAGTACGAGTGTGCAGCATCCAAGTGAGCCAGGGGCAAGTGAGAAAGACCTGAGGGAGAACCTCAAAACGCAAATAAAAAGTTTAGAAGCAGCCCTTAAACGACAAAAAAGAATAAATGCAGTCCTACGGAGAAGAAATTTAGTTAGGGAAAAAAAAATTGGGGCAGTTTTTTCTAAAACTCAGATGAATGCAATTGGAATGAAGAGCAAGAGGGGCATCAGATGGGGAAATGACATCATTAAAAAGGCCATAAAACTCCGTTTTGCTACAGGCGCAACAGGCTACAAGCTCCTGCAGGACATGAAGATTCCTCTCCCTGACATTAGAACCCTGCAAAGAAGACTACAGTTTATAAAGATGGAACCAGGAATATTGGGGGAAGTGTTTGACATGCTTAAGCTGAAGGTAGATAGCCTAAATGAGATGGAGAAGGAATGTGTGCTGACTCTTGATGAGATGTCAATCACACCGAGCGTGGAACTGCACCTGGGAACAGGAAAGCTTTATGGGGATGTGACTTTACCTGGCCACACAGGAGAAGCAACGCATGCATGTGTTTTTATGTTGACAGGGAGCACAACACGCTGGAAACAAGTAGTGGCTTACCACTACAGTGATAGATACTGATGTTCTCCCTGTGTCTGCATGGGTTTCCTCTGGGGCCTCCGGTTTCCTCCCATGGTCCAAAAATGTAGAGATAAATTCCCTTACAAGTTCTCTGATTGTGTAACTGTGTTAAAACAGTTGTCTAAGTGTCTATGCATGAATGTGTGTGTGCTTGTACGCCCAGTGGTGGATGGTGCTCTGTCACTAGGGTCTGTCCTCTCTCCCCTTCATGCATCCCATTCAATCCCCCAGGGGGCTGTGGTGTCTGGTAGAGAGTACGCAGTGCGCAATTGGCTGCTGCTTCTGGCTGGTGTGTGATTGGTTGTGAAAAACTTGTACCTGTGTTAAAATTGTAAAGCGACCTTAGGTATCTTGAAAGGTGCTATATAAATTGAACATTCATTCAATAACTATTTTGTGGACTGATTTAACTTATTGATTAATTTATTTTATTTTTATAAACAACAATTCTCATTGTAACTACAGGAACAATACAGTAAACTACACAGAACAAAAGCACATACTGTATGCATATAAGTGTATTTTGACAATTCTCCATGAAGTCAGTTCACCCTGGACTCTTGTTGTCTTGTAGCACTGGCACTAGAATGCTATCACTGTTGGCCACCGGGACCTGGTGTCTGCACTGATACAATCCAATGTAAAGATGTGTGTAGCAGCTTCACTATTAACAAAAACTCAAGTAAGAATTATTTTAATACAAATTACACTTGTCACTAACAGATCCTGAACTGACCCCCACTAAATAAATAAGTTTTTATGTTCTCTAGGTGCAAAGCAGGAGAAGGAAAATTTCAAAGTTTGCATGCCGCCTTCATTTTGCGACAGTTACAGCCTGAATTACGGATCTTATAAAGAAAACAAAAATGTCATGTGCTGTGTAACTGATAGGTGCAACGGTGAAGACGTCCCAGGTAAAAGCTTCATCATTTTCTTTCAAGAAAATCATTAAACCATATCTAGCATAAATACTTAACACTTCACACATCTCACATATACTTAGCACACATCTCCCATTAGTGGCCTTGATTTGTGGCAGTTTATCATGACCTAGAACTGAGCACCTAATGATCAAGTATGCAGAATAGGTGGAACAGGGCATCAAACAGCAGGTGTACAGTGAGAGACAATATCACAAGAACTGGAACTAGAATATGAATATGAAATTGGTTATTTATAATAATACAACAGTGTGATTGGAGATATTTGGAAGACTGATGATGATGATTCACTTCCTCTTTTTCCCTTGTATTGCCTCTTTTTGCCTTGTTAGTTTTACCCTATCAGCCGCCCAATGGGATGAAGTGTTGCAGTGACGAGAACTGCTTACAAACAGTGGAGTGTCAGGGAGATGAAGACCGCTGCATTATTGCAAATGGTAAAAATTATCTGCTTATCTGCTTAGATGATAAGGTCAGAACATTCATACAGGACAAAGGTACAGTGTATTCTGCTTATGTAATTACAGATTGCTGAGTTTTGAATTTCCAGGTGTAGAAAAGGGAAATATTTCTCACATCCTAGAGGTTCTTAAGTAGAGATGTGGAGTGCTGCACCTTTTACAAACTACAGTTATTCTAATATTTGACTATTTGCAGAACACAGCAATCTTCCACTGGAATTTTAGAAAAACTGCTAAACTTGATCAATTAGATTTGGGTGTGTATGGCATAAAGGGAATATACATGTTTTTTCTGTCTGTTCTTCCTTTTTCTCACTCAGTTAATAAGAATGGCTCTAAATCAACTGTGCATGGCAACAGTGCTGGCAGCACTACATAGAGTCTTCTCCTCGTTCTGGGGCCCCTGCTCTCTTCATCTCTCTTCATCTCAGCTTTGTGGTGACCTCCAATCAAGAAATCGTTCAGCCAGTTATCACCATGTTAGCTGCAAATAACACATTCATAATATGTATTCATACTGCACCTTCAGCAGTTCCTAATGAACTTTGTCATTTCTCTCTTTTGTGCATCATGCAGGGATGACAATGTCTGATGTAGTAAAATAAAAGAATCAGTAGTTCTGCTGTCTGGTGTTACATATGTGTGCACATCAGCACGTGTTTTTGTAGGAGATGGCCTGTGGGTCTAGCCTTGCCTTTTTAAGACTATGCTGCTCTAGCGTAAAATGTTTGGTGTGCCAACCTGGAGTGAGGGATGAGCTATGAGCCATGTGCTATATTTTCTAGTTCTATGGAATTGAGTTTTGGAATTTAGTTGCAACCGGTGTTCCTTTGGAATTATGTTGTTTTAAAATACAAACAATGCATCAGTCACTCCATACAAATCTCAAACACACCAACCATATACAAAGCCATAAAAACTAAGACATACCTCGCTGCGCTGACCAAGGACTGCAAGCACGGATTCCCTTACTCTGTCGTTAGACACAGGCATCAATATTTTCTTTGAAAAAATGCAAACCCACAATAAACTATGCATCTAGGCTCAAACAGCTACGTCTCATTACGCCCACCTGTGACTTCTCTACCTTTATAGGTTCTTTGCCCTGTGCAATCCAGGGCATCCTCAGCAGGACAAATTTAATTATACAAATTCACAACACACAAACATTCACAGAATATAAATACATCAACACACAAAAAAATCCCAAATAAATTAATCCAATAGATTTAAATTCAGTGATGATCCTGGTCATTTACAACAGGTATTGACCTTAGGGGTTTTGTGGTGGTCTTCTTTTCTACATCATCTCAGTCTCGCATTCATCCATTTCACGTGTTTTCCATCTCCACTTGTTATATACTCCTCTAACCCCCCTGCAGAAGGGTAGATGGGTAGATGGGTGGAAGGGTAAAAGGGTAGAAGGGTAGATGGGTAGATGGGTGGAAGGGTAAAAGGGTAGAAGGGTAGAAGGGTAGATGGGTGGAAGGGTAAAAGGGTAGAAGGGTAGATGGGTAGAAGGGCAGAAGAGTAGATGGGTAGAATCATGTTCATACACATCTTGCATGCATCATGCATTCATCATACATACTGTGCCCCACTGCAGGACAGGCCTGAGTACATACTGTATGATATTATTAGTATCAATTGTATCATTAGTGCCATTAGACCTTATTATTATACCACCTAACCCTCATATAGCCATACCTGTCATACCTCACCTCTGACCAGGGCTTAATTTAAGCCGGATTCTGCTGGAACAGGATCCGGAAACTCTTTCATTTTGAAGGGTGCAATCCGGGAACTATCTGCCTTGATCAGGTAACTTTCAAGCCTACTAAGTATCACATCTATGATTCAATGAGTTACTAGTTCGCTCTGGCGCCAACCACTAACTGATGGCATGTATGATCATTCACACAGAATATCCAACCAACATTTAAACACTTCTAACATAACATTTAAACACTTCTAACATTGTCAGTGACCCGAGGGTGTTTATGGGTAGTGACTTAGCGTCCTGCTACCACAATGGATATATTTTACATGGTTCTTCAAATAACTTTGCATATATGGTTCAGTATGGGAACAAAGATGGTTGGTCTGTTGTTTTGGTACTATATAGTGTACATATAGTATGTTCAAAACTATATGTTATTTAGAACTAGATAACCACCCTTCACAGAGTGATACATTCGGTAGGAGAAGCGTGTTGATAAGTGTAGGAATGTGTGTAATTTTCTGTGGAGTGTAAGTAAAGTTCTGTTATATCCTATCCTCGAGTCCTTACTTTTTGTCATCAAATAATATTTTTTGATATATAGCAGCCTTTTTTCTAAGAGTGTAATGACTATAGAAATATAATGGTAATCCATGAATTCATGCACATTAGAAAGTGTTAAGTTTGTCTATTAAATTATATTTATAAGTTAGATCAACCCAGATTTTACTATTTTACTTTTAACCTGGATAGGTAGATAACTTGTCTGTCTATGGTCATCGTGTTCCATCATATTCTGAAAAGTCTGTGTACTGTCAGTCACAAAACCAGGAGCCAATAGCATTCACTGAAAGAAACTCCCCTGAGCCCGGCCCCAAAATGCCAAAATCGCCCATGACTCTGCCCCCAAAGTGCCAAAAACGCCCCTTGTCAAAACTCGAGTGTGAAAAAAGACATCGTGAAATGTGTTTTTGCGCCCCCAATTTTGGCACAGAAATGACGTTATATTAACTGTTTCTTTGTGGTTAGGCTCTTGGGTTCACTCGTTAAGATCAAAACCTCGCGGCAGTTTCTCTTCCGGGAAACAACAATGTGACAATAAAACTTCACAAAAGTCTCCTTTTGTGATACTTTTGTGATTGCTTTTTTTTTCATTATATTTATCAAGTATTCTTTCCCTGGTTCTATTCATGTTGGTCTGCACAGTCTAGACAACCTTGACAATGGATTTGCACTTAATAAATCTGGTCTTTCTCAGTGAATGCATCTGCCTCTCAAACGTGCTAAATCAAACTAGAAGGACTACTGGAGCCCATTAGTAGAAGTAGGACCCTCCTGGATCCATCACATTTTGATTTTTGTGTGTAACAATCATGACTCAGAAGGCAGAGAAGTATCCATGTGCAAATTAGATAAAACGTATTTAAATAGTCATTTAAAGAGATTAAATAAAAAGTATTTAATATTGTAAACACTGAAGACAGGACCACAAATGAGAAAATCCAGAGAGGTAGAGGGCAGCAGTACAACGGAGCAAGGCACAAATCGGCAGAGTCAAAAAATAACCAGGCACAGAGTAAAAAAATCCAGAATGGACTAGGAACAACCAGGCAGAGGTACACAAGGGTGAGGCACAGAAAATCATGGGGCAGAGCAAAAGTTAGCAACAAATAGATCAAACAGATGTATGATATTGTGATACATGCTCTTTGAAGAAGCTAATTTTAAAATTAGGGTCACTGCGGGATTTTCTCATTAAACAAAATTGCTTCTAAACTTTTCTCTAAAATACTCCAAAAGCTATTTTCCCTGCTCCAATACACCTGACTGAAGGGTGTGATAATTTATATTTTAGATATATTTCAGACGTTCATTCAGATTTTCAGTCATGTTACAGAAGAAGACACATGTAGTGTTAGGAGCCTTGGCCAGGGACCCTTATTGGTATAGTACAGAGCACTTGTCCAGACAGGGACTGTCCACAGGGGACACAGCATTGTTTTTGGGGGACATAATTTTCTTTTTGCTGCAGGGTTGCCAACTCTCACGCATTGAGCGTGAAACACACGCATTTGAGCGTCTTCACACGCTCTCACGCCACACTTCCGATTTCTCATGCCGAAAAAATCTAGTTTATTTACCTCTGATCCATATCTATGATTCAATGAGTTACTAGTTCGCTCTGGCGCCAACCACTGTAACACCACCTGGTAGCAATTTCGTTCGCCACCCCACCAGGTTCAAATCTCACTCCAAGTGATCTTCGAAAAGTTGACAACCCTGTTGCAGTGCTGCAGTTGGTGGGATTAGGAGGATCCTTTCCCAGCAGTGTTCAGCCCTCTGAAAACATAAACATTCAATGTTTCCCTAAACAAAACAGGCTAAGCAAGTACTTCTCAGCAGTAATATAAATGTCACTTACAATTTGGTAAATTGTTCCTGTCCTGCATTTGATGATTGTCTGAACGAAAGAGTAGATGGAAATGGATAAGAATGTGGAATTAGTGGAGTCTCTATCTTCCTCTCTTCCCCCCCTCTGTGCTTCCCTCTCATTTTTTGTCATTTTCTCTATGATCTTCCTCCCCCTATGACACCCCATGACCCTCTATGACACTCTATGACACCCTATGACCCCCTATGACCCTCTATGACACCCTATGACCCTCTATGGCCCTCTACGACACTCTATGACACCCTATGACCCCCTATGACCCTCTATGACACCCTATGACCCTCTATAGCCCTCTATGACACTCTATGACACCCTATGACCCCCTATGACCCTCTATGACACCCTATGACCCTCTATGGCCCTCTATGACACTCTATGACACCCTATGACCCCCTATGACCCTCTATGACACCCTATGACACTCTATGACCCCCTATGACCCTCTATTACCCTCTATGACCCCCTATGGCCCCCTATGACCCTCTATGACCCTCTATGACCCTCCTGTTCTCCTTCACTTCTTCCCTCTATGTACCTCCTTATACTATTATACTCAAATTCCTACATCTTCACCTAAACACCTACTATTGGTTGTTTATAAAGCATTTTTATTAAAGTGTTTTAGAATTTAATGGTACTGGTGTTGGGAGAGCAGTGTGAAGGGCAGTGGTGTTGTGGGAGCAGTGGGAATGGCAGTGGTGTTGGGGGAACAGTGGGAATGGCACTGGTGTTGGTTGGGAGAGCAGTGGGAATGGCACTGGTATTGGGGGTTCACTGATCCAGTGCAGCAGTCAAGACTGGTATAAAACTGAAACAATGCTGTGGCTTGACCCTGAACAACCTAGTCTAGTCTAGTGTAAAACATATTCAGTAATTAAAATGTGTAACGTATTGACCAGACAGAGAGGGATCCAACTGCGGAAGTACACCGCTTTTATTCAAATGAGTCACATTTACAAGAAATGGCACGAGTATCACTAGCGCTAGGTGCAGTAATAACAGCAGCGTTTTCGTGGGACGGTCCAGGGTCATAACGGGGGGGCAGAATCCGGGAGGTACAGGAGGGCTAGGCAGGAGGTGAGGTCTGGAGAGAAAGCAAGGGTCAAAGCACAGGAGATCGAACAGGCAATGGAAACGCTTGGTATGCTGCATGGGAACGGCATTACTTCGCGAAGAGGAAGTGGTGGGAAGGTGTATATATGTGACTGAAAAGGGGGCGTGGTAATTAGTAGCAGGTGTAGCTGGGAGGGACATATCCAACGCTTGGTATGCTGCATGGGAACCATAGACATATATACATAGACGCCTCATGGAACGCTGAGTCGTACGTAAATGCGTCCGCCATATTGGTGAGGGCAGAAGAGCGATCGGAGAAGCAGCGAAAGATGCCTCGCTCATGCTCTGCGTATAACTGCACCAACCGCTTTTCAACAGCGGGGCTGCTGTTGGAGTTAGCCTGGGGTCACACGCAGAGGACCGGAGGAGCAGCTATATAGCCGGGCTGCTGCTAACATCAGCCCGGATAACGTGAGTCATGCTAAGCAGACGTGGACAGAGTAGAGAGTCGGTTGAGAGGAACTCAGACAATATGGATGAAATTAAAAGATCACTAAACTTCATGAGTGAAGAACTAACAAAATTATCAAAACAGCAAGAGCAACTGATCAGTTTGATGGGGGAAGTGAAACTGCTGAAAGTTCTGCTAAATGAAAGGGATAAAAAGATTGCTGAATTAGAACAAAAAGTTGATAATTTGGAACAATATAGTAGACGGGATGATTTGGTAATCACTGGACTGGATGTTAATCACCGAAGCTATGCAAGAGTAGCAGCTAATATAAACACATCAGAAGACTCTCCACAGGAGGAGCTGCTAACGCTGGAGCAACAGGTGGTGACTTTGTTAAAGGACAAAAGCATTAACATCAAACACGAAGACATTTCCATCTGTCACACCCTACCTGCCAGATCAGATCAGTTCAAATCATCCATAGTTGTCAAGTTCATCAGCAGGAAATCGAGAAATAATTTAATAATGCAAGCAAGAAAACTCAGGGGAACTAATGTTTATATAAATGAGCATTTAACAAAGAAAAATGGAATCATTGCAAGGGAGGCAAGGTTACTGAGAAAGCATAATAAAATAGCAGCAACTTGGACCAGGAATGGTAACATTTGGATCAAAGTAAAAGAAGGAACACAGGCCAGAATGGTTAAAGAACTTAAAGATTTAGAAACATTTAAATGATTCAAAAGGGGATATATCATAAACTAAACATTATTCATGTTATAATAATGAATTCCAAATTTTATATGAAAATGGTAATTTTTATTTTGCAGTAAATTAATTTCAATTGAATTATGTTTGATTCATCTGTAAAAGGATGGAAACTGGGTCATTTGAACATATGTAGTTTGAAAAACAAAGTGAGTGATTTGAGTTCTGTCTTACATGAATCTAATTTACAGGTTATGGCTATAACTGAGACACATCTGGATGAAACTGTGGAAGATGAGCAACTAGATATACAGGGTTATGATATTTATAGATTAGATAGGAACAAACATGGTGGCGGCGTGGCTTTGTATATTAAAAGCCAAATTCCAGTTAAAATCAGAAATGATTTGAGAATAAGTGGAGTTGAGGCTTTGTGGATTCAGGCTCATTTTTTGCATTGTAAACCAGTTTTAATTTGTGTTTGCTATAGACCACCAAGTTCAAATATAGAATATCTAAATAATATTTGCACAATGTTTCAAAAAGTATCAGATACTAACAATGAAGTTTTTATTTTAGCGGATATGAATATTGACTGGTTTTCAAAGAATTGTCATCTAAAGAAAATAATTAATGATACAGCTGTTATATGTCATTTCTCTCAAATAATAACTTCGTCTACGAGAATAAGTTTGCATCGGGCAAGAGGTATAACATCTTCATGTATTGATCATATTTATACAAGTTGTCCTGGAAAATGTTCTGATATTATTTCAGTACCTGTGGGCTTTAGTGACCATAATATTATTGCTGTAGCGGTTAAAATAAAAGTTCCTAAGACTGGGCTCAAAATTATTCATAAAAGAATGTATAAATCTTTCTCAGAACAGGACTTTTTAAATGACATATCATTAATTCAGTGGGAGAACATTTTGATGGATATGAATGTTGAAACAGCTCTCAACACTTTTTGTAAATTGTTTTTGGAAGTGTGCGATAAACACGCTCCTATTAAAAGAATATCTGTAAGGTCAGTAAAAGCTCCCTGGTTGGATGAATATTCAAAATGTTGTATGAAGGAGAGAGAAAAAATGAAGAAAAAGGCAATCAGCTCTGGTGATCCTGAAGATTGGCGCACTTATCGTAAAATCAGAAATAAAGTAACAAAATTAAACAGGCAAAAGAAAAAACAGTATTATTATAATAAGTTTGAACAGTATAGTAATGACAGTAAAAATATATGGAAAACCGTTAATGAAATTATGAGTAGAGGTACAAAAGGTAATAGGTCTTCATACATTCAAATGGATACAACATTTATAACTAAACCTTTGGAAATAGCAAATTATTTCAATAATTATTATTTGGATAAAGTGACAAATATTAGGAGGGATATGCCAACAGTGTCTAGAAAATTATCTAAAGAAATTATTCTAAATAAAATCATGAAGGATAAAAAATGTAATTTTTCATTTAAATGTATAACTATGGATGAGATGGTTAAGTTGCTAAAAACAATTAATAGTGATAAACCTTGTGGACTGGATAATATGGATGGACGGCTACTTAAGATCTCAGCGAATTTAATAGTAAAACCAATATGTCATATTTTTAACTTGTGTCTTACTGAATGTGTGTATCCAGAGCTCTGGAAAACTTCTAAAGTTGTTCCATTGATTAAAAACTCAAAAGTACCTCTCACTGGACTAAATAGTAGGCCAATCAGTATATTACCTGTACTCAGTAAATTACTGGAAGGAGTTGTGTTTAAACAGATTCAGTCTTACTTTATTAGAAATGGTATTTTTGCTGATTTTCAACATGCATATAAGGAGGGTTATTCAACATGTACGGCATTAACAGCTATGACTGATGATTGGTTAAAAGAAATTGACAGGAAACGATTGGTTGGAGCTGTGTTTCTTGATTTCAGTGCTGCTTTTGATATTGTTGATCATGAACTGTTGCTAATGAAGTTATCTGCATATGGTTTTGATAAACGAGCTGTTACTCTGATGAGTAGGTATCTAAGTAATAGAAAACAATGTGTAATGTTTAATAGCTTTTGTTCTGAAGTTTTGACATTTCCGTGTGGTGTGCCGCAGGGGAGTTGTTTGGGTCCTCTTTTGTATAGTATTTATGTTAATGATTTGCCGTACATGTTGTGTAATGCTTCTTCGATGGTGTATGCGGATGATATGACATTGTATGTTTCTTCTGATTGTTTGAATCAGGTAAATGATGTATTGCAAAAAGAATTGATGTATGTTTATGAGTGAGTATCAGATAATAGGTTGAAACTAAATGTGGTAAAGACTAAATGTATGGTATTAGGTTCTAAATATTTAATGAGACAGACTCCAAAATTAAATATTTTTTTAAATAATAATCAAATTGAACAAATTACAGAAATCAAATTGCTTGGTGTTACAATAGATCACACATTATCTTGGTCTGCACATATTCAGAAGGTGGTAAACAAAATGAGCAGAAATACTGCTATTGTCAGATATAATGCTCATTTTATGTCCTCAAAAATTAGGAAAATGGTACTACAATCTATAGTTTTATGTCATCTGGATTACTGTTCAGCTGTTCCGGTGCCTCAAAAAAGGATTTGGTCAAACTTCAGATAGTTCAAAATAAAGCTGCAAGATTAGCATTGGGCTGTGATTTCAGGACCAATGTTGATCAGATGCATCAGGAACTGTGTTGGATGAAGGTTAGAGATAGGGCTGCATACTGTCTATTGCTTTTTTTACATAAAATTAAAACGATACAAAAACCTTTTTACATTTATTCACAGCTGCTACCAACTTCAAACAGACATACTTTTAATACAAGACGAGCTTCTGTTGTTTCTTTCATATTACCTCTGCCACGAACAAATGCATTAAAAAATACTGTTTTATATAGAGCTGCTTCTTGTTGGAATATGTTGCCATCAGGATTAACAGATTTGGAAATGTACAATAGATTCAAAGTTATTCTTAGGAAATCTATCATTTACAATCAAATATTACTTGGGTAAAAATTTCTTGTTTTCTTAATTCAGTGACCTTGATTTAATTGTGAATTTTCTTGTTTTGTTTTGTTTATAACTAGAAGGTGTTTTCAGCCAGTTGGTCTTGTTTAGATTACTGGGTGTTGGCCTCTTTGTTATGTAGGTTAGCGCTGGCTATTTTTATTTTTATTTTATTTTTATTTATTTTTATTTTTTGTTGATTGTGTTGTTTAATATGTTTTTGTGGGCCTCAGGAAGAGTAGCTTCTGCTGAGGCAGAAGCTAATGGGGACCCGTTTAATAAAGAAAAGAAAGAAAGAACTGAAACAAGATCAATTGGCATAACCTTTCACAGGTAAGAATGTAAATGTATTAATGCTTCTATTTGTCCATTACGGAGTCATTTTACGTACAGATTTTCCTGATTTTGTGTTCAATACTGTTCATCACGGACGTAATACTGTGATTTCCCGCGGTGAAACCAGTCTCAGAACAAACAAAGAAAGTATATTTTTACTAAATTACCATTTCATGTTGATGTCTCAAGTTGTGTTTGTCTTCCACAAACTGAGACTGCACCATATTGCCAAGCTGAACACTCTTAAGTTGCAGAGTGGTAACACACGGAAAAAGCTGTGCAAGACCTGTTCTCTAGGCCCACCTGCGGCCTGTTCCAGAGGTCTGTCGGGGTCCTCCAGAGACACCAGATTCACAGGCTACCCAGTTATCTACAGCAACTACTCTGACTACTACTGATGCCTGCCTGAGATTAGTTCCAAAAACCCAATTGGGGCTTTCAGAGATAACTGAGCCAGTTCCTAAGACTGAGCCACAACGCGGTGTTCCTTGATCTGATGGAATTGTTGCACCCACAGACGCTGCCCCCATGTTTGAGCCACCGCAGCCAACCAACGGTGTCCTGCCGCATCGAGCTTAGCAGAGGTAAGGACATAAGTGAGCGGATTATTATCTGTCAGGACAGTGAAATCAGTACCGTAGAGGTAATCATTTAACTTTTCACAGATTGCCCACTTTAGAGCCAGGTACTCTAGCTTGTGAGCTGGATAATTTCGCTCACTCTTTGACAAGCCTCTACTGGCATAGGCTATCACGCGGAGCTTTCCACCTTGCTCTTGATAAAGAGCAGCTCCCAGACCCTCACGGCAAGCATCCGTGTGCAGCACGTATGGAAGCTTGGGGTTGGCAAAGGCTAGGACCGGAGCAGATGTTAACTTGTCAATAAGTGCTCTGAAAGCAGACTCACACTCAGGTGTCCACTCTGCACTGAAGGGAGAGCGAGGATGGACACAGCTCTTTGGCCGGTCCCTCTTGTAGACTTTACCTCTCTTCTTGGCTGGATAATATCCAACAGTGAGAGAGTTGAGGGGCTTGGCGATTTTAGAATAGCCCTCCACAAAACGCCTATAATAACCTGCAAAGCCCAAAAAACGCTTTAGTTCTTTCTCTATTCACAGGATGAGGCCAGTCCTTGAGAGCAGAAATTTTTCCTGGATCAGTGTGGACCCCTTGGGCATCCACCACGTGACCAAGGTACTTTACTGATGACTTAAAGAACTGGCACTTCTCAGGTGACTATCTTAGGCCATAGTCCTTGAGGCGGTGTAGTATCTTCATGAGTCTCTCCTCATGCTCCTCAAGGGTTTCTGAAAAGACTATAAGGTCATCTAAGAACACAACAACCTCACTCAGATGCAAGTCTCCAACGCACTTTTCCATGAGGCGTTGGAAGGTGCTCGGAGCATTGGTCACACCCTGCGGCATGCGGTTGAATTCATAGAAGCCCAAAGGACATGTAAATGCTGTTTTTGGTTTGTCCTCCTCTGCCATCTCCACCTGATAATACCCTGACCTGAGATCCATCACTGAGAACCACTTTGCCCCACTCAATGCCGAGAACGTCTCCTCAATATTGGGGAGGGCATATGCATCTTTTATAGTGCGGGTATTCAGCTTCCTATAATCGATACACAGCCTAATCTTCCCATTTCTCTTCCTTACTAACACCACTGGTGAGGCGAAGGGACTCTCTGACTCACGTATGATTCCAGCATCAAGGAGCTCTCTGAGGTGCTGTTTCACAGCCTCCCCATCACTGGGATGTATGGGCCTTGGGCGCTCCTTAAAAGGCGTTGGGTCCTGCAAGCGTATACGGTGTTTCACAGCAGTTGTATGACCCAAGGAGAGCTCATCAGCAGCAAAGACCTCTGGGATTGAATTTAGCAGGTCTGAAATTCATCGTTTCCATTCCTCAGGCATAGGGGAGTCATCAAGATTGAACGCAAACTGCTCACCTGGAGTCTGAGAATTAGTGGCAACACACTGCATGGAGTTTAGGGGCATTGCACTCTGAGCAGCAGATATCTCACCAATGACACACCTCGGAGGCAGAGTGACATTGTGGTCTGTTATGTTTCTAAAAGTAACAGGAATCTTGCTGGAGGCCTTACAGGTGATGTTTATAAGTGCACACTCAAGGAATAGCCCACCTGGTATGGAAAAATATCCAGGGGGTTCAAGGACAAAACACGTGCTTGGATGCTCGTTCCCAACCCTGACATCCCCAACCACACATAGCTTATGCCCTGCTGGGATGGTGACGGGATTTCTCCCATGCAACTTCACAGGATGAGGTTGATTTAGACTTTTGCACATTTTGGCAACATAATGAAGGAGCAAAGCGAACTGGTCTGACCTCCTCTGGAGGCTCGGCCTGTCATGATTCATCCCACGCTGATAAAGTTGCAGCAGAACATTTGTGCCAACCAGCATTGGGACTTGGCTGTTAAACTGGCACTCGGGGACAACAAGCGCTAGGGTGGTTAGCCGCTCCTCCGTACCAGTAACACCATGTGGGAAAGTTAGTGGGATCTCAATATAGCCCAAATACGGTACAGACTGACCCCCAGCCCCCTCAATCTCGAGCAGATGACGGATGGGCTGGATAGGAAAGGACAACAGATATCTGGAACAGAAAGTCTCTGAGACGGTTGTGACCTGGGACCCGGTATCAAGAATGGCTCGGCACTCTATGTCCCCTATGGAGACTGTAGAGACACAGCGAGGGCCTTGGGAGATTCATTACCGCTCCCAGAGGCTTCAGTTTCAATTTCCACACTGTGGATCATCGCTGCGGGACTTGTCTGATTGACGTCCTCAGCTCCCGCTCGTCCCACTGCAGGAGCCTCTACAAGTTTAAAGATGATCCGGCGCCTCCTTGTCGTGCCCAAAACCTGTTACGTTTATCTCGGAGCTCTGCATTCTTTTTACGAACAAGGCCAGGGTTAGGTTCATTGGTGCATTTTACGGCAATGTGGCCATCTTCTCCGCACTTAAAGCAGAACCATGGTTTTGGCTGAGTGGGAGTTTGGGGTGTCGAAGGACTTGTGACATGGCCAGCTAAACTTTCACCTCGTAAGGGTGCTTCCTTCTTTGGTGAATCACTCAGGGGCTCTTCACGCTTAAAATCTTTAGTCTCCTTGTGTATTAGCTGTGCAACTTGTTTCCGAAGTTCTGCAACTTCCCTTTCAATCTTGGAACTTACATCAGGCTTTGTGGGAATTATGGCAATAGGTTCCTCATCAACCACTGGTAGACTCAAGACTGAGTGAACATGTGCTGCAGCCTTTGTACTTCCCAGATGCTTTTTCATTCGGTCCATCTTGGCAGCCCGCCGATCCTCCTCTGTTCTCAATAGCAACAGTAATTCTGGAAAAGACGGGGGACTAGTTTTCCTGTGCTCTAGTTGGAGGCCAATGATCAAACTCTGGTCCCAACATCCTCTGCAAAACTGCCTGAGTAAATACTTGTCTGATTCACCAGGTGAAACCCCCCCTCTAGAGATGGCTTTGGTAAGAAGCGTTTGGAGACGGTTCAGGTAGATAGAGGGCTTCTCCCTGGAATTCTGGTTTGAACCCAAAAATGTCGCAAAGAGTTCTTCACCATCCTCTACCACCCCAAAAGTAGATTCAAGCTGAACGAGGTAAGCTTCAGGTGGTGCATTTGTTCCAAGTGGCTTGACCACATCAGCTGCAGGGCTAAGCAGACTCTCCAAAATCCTTCTCACCTTGTGGGAATCCGATAGTGAAACATCCTTGAGGAGTAGGTCTACCTGGGTGCGCCAGGCATCATAGTCAACCTCGCCATTTGGCTTGGGAAGCCGCCCAGAAAAGGTTCTGACTCTGCTCTGACTGAAGTTAGATGGTGAAGCTTCATTACGAATGAAATGCTCAACAATAACTTTCTGGACTTGAGGCGGGTTGATGGCACTTGCATTCAGAAATGGGGAGCTTGTAGGGGAGCTGAGACAGGGAGCATTAGGAGCTGGATCAGAAAGGCTTGGCTCAGCATTGTCGGAGTGATCTCCATCAGTTGTTCTATTGTCACTACTGGGCGTAGGAGTATCTGACAACTGGGGGTGAGTATCAGGGCTCGGGAGGGGGACAGCGTCAGGTTGGACTGATCCTAATTCCCGCTGAAGCATATGCCAAAAACCAGCTTTACTTCTCCCAGCGAGAGTGCTCAGTTCGGCTAAACATCTTTGGGCTAACTCTCTACCAAGCTCCTCTTGACACATCTCGCGAATGGTTTTAACATGCCAGATAATGTTGGGATCACCAGGGCTAGGTACCTGGCCAAGGTTTGCAGGATCGAGCCTCAAAATTGACCGTTCTGATGAATACTCTACAAGGGCTCTGGCCCTCGGCTGATCTGGCACGTCAGGAACCCTGACTATTTTTTTAACATCTCCATTAACCTTAAAGAAGTCGATTATCTCACCATCAGTGTACTGTTCATCTATGCCTGTAATGTAAAGGCTACTTGTGACGCTGGGCGGCGGCAGACGGACGAGACACAGAGTCCTTGTTGCGACAGACGTCACTTTTATTATTACGTATAAAGCGCTTTGTTTAGCGCACAGAAAACAAGCACACACAACGTGCAGACTCCAACATAGACAACGACGAGCACAAGACACTGCGCGAACGCACATTAAATAGACAGACCACATCAACCCCACGTGATGACGAGACGAGCCACAGGTGAGACGGATAATGACAAGATGCACCCACACCCACGGAGGTACACAGACGCAGACGAATAGACGCAGACAACATTAACACATGCCCCAAAGGAAGGGTTCGGGGACCGTAGCGTGACAGACGCCCCCACCAAGGGCACTACCCGTCCCGGGGTGCCAACAGGACTGAGTGCCCCGAACCCACGTCGATGGGCGGATCTGAAGCGCCCAGTCCTGCGTCTGGGAGATGACCGCCCTCGGCGGAGAGTGCGCCACGCACAGTCTAGAACACCCTCCCTGGGAAGACGGGGGAAAACACGTTAGACACATTTAACGGGACATTCACAAACACACACACAGGTACACTTACACATAGTGGAACGAAAGGGAAAAACGGGTTAGGCACACAAATGGGAAAACTTACGAACACTGGCATACACAAACATGAAACAGGCGCCAGACTACGCGCCAGGAGTAGAGCGACAAGGGGAGAGAGATCGGGAGCTGCCGGTGCTGCAGCGGACGGTCCTCCTCCGGTCTTTGCTGCGGATCCTCCGCTGGGTGCAGCGCGACCGGCGGACGTGCCGTGTGCTGCGCGACCGGCGGACGCCCCGAGCGGACCGCCTGGGAGATCCCCTGCGGTCTCCATCTCCTCCTCCTCTTCTCCTTGGTCCCACTCCATGGACTGCTCCGGGCTGCCACCCCGGGAGCAGTCCATCCTCTCTCCTCCGGAACGATCGGAGGATGGGACCGTCTCTGGTGTCCACCTCCCCTTTACAGTCCCAGCGGAACACTCAGAGGGAGGCGGACTGCCTTCCTCCTCCGACTCGAACTCCTCCACCTCCTCGTCGTAGCCCACGGCTGGTGCGGAGCAGTCTGACGGAGGGTATTCGTCGTCTTCCTCCTCCTCTTCCTCCCCATAGACCACGGCAGGTGCGGAGCACTCGGACGGAGGGTAATCGTAGTCTTCCTCCTCCTCTTCCTCACCATAGCCCACGGCAGGTGCGGAGCACTCGGATGGAGGGTAGTCCTCCTCATTCCCCTCTCCCCCACCATAGTCCACCGTGGGAGCGTAGCAAACGGATGGAGGGTAGTCCTCCTCCTCACCGTAGCCCACGGTGGAGGCGGAACAAACCGAGGGAGCCTGATCTTCCTCTTCCTCCTCGCCCTCCGATTCCTCCCCCTCGAACTCGCTCTCAGGAGTCTTCTCTGTGGAGCAGAGTTCGAGGGAGCCTACCCTCAGGGGCGAGAGGTCTCTGGTGGGACAGGGGTGTCGCTCCTTCCACATCCGCACCGCGGTCTGGCGGAAATACTCCGCCATTTCCACCGTCTTGGCCTCCCGAGACCGAAGCAGCATGATGCTGCATAACGGGTCCTGCTCCATCAGTTCGGGAGTTACGGTGGCCGTGCGGTGTTGGGCAGGAGCAGAGGCATGGCGGCGCTTGCTGGGCTTCTTGCCCTTCTTTGGCCGGGTGGTGTAGCCTGGCATGGCTTGTTGTGTCTCTGACGGCTCGTTGTTCTGTGACGCTGGGCGGCGGCAGACGGACGAGACACAGAGTCCTTGTTGCGACAGACGTCACTTTTATTATTACGTATAAAGCGCTTTGTTTAGCGCACAGAAAACAAGCACACACAACGTGCAGACTCCAACATAGACAACGACGAGCACAAGACACTGCGCGAACGCACATTAAATAGACAGACCACATCAACCCCACGTGATGACGAGACGAGCCACAGGTGAGACGGATAATGACAAGACGCACCCACACCCACGGAGGTACACAGACGCAGACGAATAGACGCAGACAACATTAACACACGCCCCAAAGGAAGGGTTCGGGGACCGTAGCGTGACACTACTAGGTCCATGTACATCAAACTGGTTGCACAGATCCATTTTATCAGGTGTTAAGGTTTAACAATGGTTTGGGTCTATCTCAATAATATTTTGACAATGGGTTGAGTCTAAGCTCCTGCTGTGTTCCTGCACATCAATTTTTTTTTAATTATTATTAATTAATTAATTATTATTATTATTAATATTATTATTATTATTTTATTTTATTTATATATTTTTTTTTTTGAAAAAATCTATTTGGGGTGGGACCTAGCTTAACTGCAGCAGTCTCCTGGCTGGCTCGCCACTTTGTAACCCCACCCTTGCGTCTGTCACTATAAGACAGTGTTGAGTATCACCTAAGAACCAAGGGTTGGCTTCACATGTAGGTTCAATGAGGAGACTGCTGTGAGTTACCTGCCTAATTACTGAATTAGGCCTGTAAGGTCCACCACAAACACCATACATACG
>NC_135221.1:19940036-19957536 GCF_052324685.1 Brachyhypopomus gauderio | reverse complement strand
TCACTTGGAGTGAGATTTGATTTGGGGGGTGTGTGTGATGTGTGTCGAACGTGGAACGGGGCCGGGGGGGGGGGATGAGCGTCAAATTTATTATATCAATCACCAGTGGTTGGCGCCAGAGCGAACTAGTAATAAACTAGATTTTTTTCAGCATGAGAAATCGGATGAACGGCGTGTGAAGACAGTCAAATGCTTGTGTCTCATGCTCATTGCGCGAGAGTTGGCAACCCTGTATACATTAGTATATACCAGCAGATCCAGGTGTCGTATGCTTAATGTGGTTAGGAATCACTGTCATACTGAGGCTACTACTAATGATGCTTTGAACCTGAGGGACAATAATATCTCTTTAGAAACAGTATCCAGACAGTGGCGGCTGGCCAATATAGGGCGCTGGGGCGCTGCCCCCTTAATATTGTTTCGATATTAAAATGAGTTCATTATAAACTGCAATAGTGAGGAAATTATTTAGTCACACTGTGTGTCTAATAGCCATGTTTGAATTTATTAAAAGAGTAAACACATAATTGTATTTAATTGCTTACATTGTGCACACTTGTGTGTGGGGCGCCGGTCTAATGAGAGTGCATGGAGAGCTCTGTAAGGCTCTGTTCGAAATAGACTACTACATACTGGATACTGCATACTGCACTCAGTATATACTGGATACTGCATACTGGTCCTCGTAGTAGTATGCAGTAGTTTCCAGTATGCGACAAAAGCAAAGCATACTATGGGGTCACGTGATCGTAGCGTTGCATGATGGGATGCAGTACACCACGAAGATAGCTCTGTTCGCGTACTGGAATATTTTGCGGTAGTAGTAGGTCATCTGGGTATGTTTCGCGTACTGGAAAATTTCTTTTAGGTCACATACTGCATACGGCATACTGATTTGGGGCTCGATCAATACGCCAGTAGTATGTAGTAGGCTATTTCAAACAGAACCATAAACTTTTGCCAAGCACATGATCTGAGGCTGCAGTTTAATTGGTTGGTTTCAGATTTTCCACGGGGCGCAGCTCTCTGCGCCCTGGACACACCCACTCTTGTTGGACACACCCACTCTTGTTGGTAGTGTCAGTCAGCTGCGGTTCATTAAAGCTAGGTTTATACTTTAACGAGTGACCGTAGCGCGCGACTGCACCCACCTCGCGCGAACCTCCAGCGTAACTCAGTTCACGTTGAATATCAGCAGGCTGAAGCGGCAGCTCTTACAAAATGAGAGAAAATTCAGTTTTATCTTTAAAAAAAAAATCCTTTCACAAAGCGTTCACTTGAAGAACGCTCAGGCAAAATTCATGTTCAAATAAATAAAGGGCAATAAGACTGCTTTATTTGTTTTTAATTTGTTTACGCCCCCCCTCAAATTTTTTTTGCACCAGCCGCCACTGATCCAGGACCTCTATAAAATATTCTGATGTAAAAATGTACAGATATGGCTGAGAGGATGGGGCTTCCAGGGTTATGTAGCTGACCCAGAGACCGTATATATAATATATATATAATATATAATATAATAATATATAATATATATGGTAATATATATTATATATATATATATATATATATATATATATATATATATATATATATATATATATATATATATATATATATATATATATATATATATATATACGGTCTCTGAGCTGACCGAGAGGATGGGGCTTCTTCCAGGGTTGCTGATTTACTCCCTCTGCTCTCTGCTGCCCTCAGGTGGATGGTGATATCCCCACACGTGTCAAACAGAACGCCCATGAGCTGATCCTGGACTTCATCAGATCAAGACCACCACTGAAACCCGTGAGCTCATACAGGCATTAAACTGCTCTGACTGTCACTTGTTCTTTAAACTAAACTTAAATTACATAAAAATAATATTGAACTATTAGTACTTACTGCTTATTTGAATTATAGCTGGATTAAGTGTTTTTATATGTTGAACGTATGTGCCCACTATGGTGAGCAATGTGTGTGTTTGTGTGTGTATTTGTGGTCTGTGTGTGTCATGTTTGGTGTATGTGTGTGTATGTGTTTGGGTGTGTGTGTGTGTATCATGTCTGATGTTTGGTGTGTGTGTGTTATGTTGTTGTGTGTGTGTCATGTGTGGTGTGTATCATGTGTGATTTTTGTTGTGTGTGTGTGTATCATGTGTGATGTTTGTGTGTGTGTATCATCTGTTATGTTTTGTGTGTGTGTGTGTGTGTGTCTATCATCTGTGATGTTTGGTGTGTGTGTGTGTATCATCTGTGATGTTTGGTGTGTGTGTATGTGTGTATCATCTGTGATGTTTGGTGTGTGTGTATCGTGTTGTTTGGTGTGTGTGTGTGTGTTTCATCTGTTATGTTTGGTTTGTGTGTGTGTATCATGTGTGATGTTTGGTGTGTGTGTGTGTATCATGTGTGATGTTTGGTGTGTGTGTGTGTATCGTGTGATGTTTGGTGTGTGTGTGTGTGTGTGTATCATGTGTGATGTTTGGTGTGTGTGTGTGTATCATGTGTGATGTTTGGTGTGTGTGTGTGTATCATGTGTGATGTTTGGTGTGTGTGTGTGTGTATCATGTGTGATGTTTGGTGTGTGTGTGTGTATCATGTGTGATGTTTGGTGTGTGTGTGTGTGTATCATGTGTGATGTTTGGTGTGTGTGTGTGTGTGTGTATCATGTGTGATGTTTGGTGTGTGTGTGTAGGTGTCGGAGCGCACCCTCGCCCCACGCCCTCTCCAGCATCAGTCTCTGCATGACCGCGTCTTAGCCGAGATCCGTCAGGAGCACAAACTGCGACCAGTGGAGCCCCAAAGCGGCAAGAGACGTGCGTCAGTCACTGCCTCCTTTAGCCAATCAGCAGCAGTCAGTCTCCGCCTCCACTCAGTTTGTTTCAGAGCCTGCACTGTAGCATGATCCGTTTGGTGTTTGGGTCTGATCTTTGGAATTGTTGTTTTGGTCTGGTGTCGTGTGGCAGTGTGTAAGAGTTTGTGACTGTGTGTGTTTTCTGAATAGTGTGTGTATTTACTGCTGTTCGTTGGATAACAGTTGTGTGGTTGCTCCTCTCCTCAGCGTTTGGCTCCCTACCTTGCCTGGCGTACGCCTGCCACTGTGAACTCAAATCCACTTCCTGTGTTGATCTGTCAATCATGGAGGCTGGGTGCCGCCCTCTGCCCCGCCCCCGGATCTTGCTGAAGGCTCCCACCCTGGCAGAGATGGAGGAGATGAACCTGTTTGAGGTGTGTTGTAGTTCTGTAGTCCTGTTCTGTTGAAAGACAGAAGTCTATTTCTCTGGGTTATGTTGTAGTATATGCACTGGAATCTGTAGTTGTGATGAATATCCTGTTTATGTAAGACATATGAGACATTAAAGGACTTGATCCAGATCTCTTTGAACTTTGGAGGACGACTCTACAAATGCCATGGTAACGATAGTGTTAACTAGATGTGAAAGGTTTGAATTGTGTGGAATGAAAAGGAAATGGAGAGAATGTGGGAGGTGAAAACCAAGATGGTGACGGGGCTCCCGGGACTGTGAGACGCAAGATGGAGTCTCCATCACATCCCAGTAATCGAGTGTGACCACTGGAGGGACCTCCTGCCTCACACGTCCAGCGGTCCTGGGATTGGTCCCTCCTGGACTGAGAGAACCAGGTGGTGAGGAGCAGTTGTGTGGGTGGAAAGTCTTGTTGATGAGATAGGTCAGACTGATTGGAGCTTGTTTTGGAGGTGATGGTAAGTCATATTACCACACTACAACTGTGGAGAACAGAAAACCATCTCAGAATGTCCAACAAATGGGAATGTGAGGTGGGACGGGCTGAAGAGCAGACGCAGACGCTGAAGAGCAGACGCAGGCGCTGAAGAGCAGACGCAGGCACTGAAGAGCAGACGCTGAAGAGCAGACGCAGGCGCTGAAGAGCAGACGCAGACGCTGAAGAGCAGACGCAGGCACTGAAGAGCAGACGCTGAAGAGCAGCAGTGACAACCAAGACGTGTCTGAGTCAGAACTGATATGCCAAGGGAAAAGCTTGGTCTGATAGGACTGATGGTCTGATGGGTCTGATAGTTCTGATGGGTCTGATAGGTCTAAGAGGACCGACAGGACTCGTGTGTGTTGCTACATGCTGGGTGAGGGTGTGAATAATTATGAAGCATTTGTGTTACAAGTGCATGTGTTCATTATAAAGCCCTTATGTTACCAGTTCATGCTCCTGCTGGTGTGTAATGATGTGGAAAGATTTTTCTTGGCAAACACTGGGCCCCCTACTAACACTGAGCAGCCTTTGAATGCCCCTCCTGGGTGTCTCAGTATTGTTAAATACTACAGCCTGGGGCCTGAGTATTGCCACAAATGACTGAGGGGATTCTTCCCCGAGTTCCTTAAAACTGGAAAAAAGTGGGTGTGTGTGTGTGCATGTAGGATGAAGACTCTCCTGATGGCAGTGAGATGAAGCGTGTGGAGAGTTCTCCGCTCCCTCTGAAGCGAGATCGCTCCTTCTCTGAGCACGACCTGGCGGAGCTGTGTGGGGAGCCCAGCGCTCACGTCGTTCTGCGGGGGGAGAGACCACGGAGCTCCACCTTCACAGCCCCCACCATCACACATGCACAGAGAGGTTAGAGCACACACACACACACACACACACCCCATCACACATGCACAGAGAGGTTAGAGCACACACACACACACACACACACACACACACACACCATCACACATGCACAGAGAGGTTAGAGCACACACACACACACACACACACCATCACACATGCACAGAGAGGTTAGAGCACACACACACACACACACACACACCCCATCACACATGCACAGAGAGGTTAGAGCACACACACACACACACACACACACACACACACACCATCACACATGCACAGAGAGGTTAGAGCACACACACACACACACACCATCACACATGCACAGAGAGGTTAGAGCACACACACACACACACACCATCACACATGCACAGAGAGGTTAGAGCACACACACACACACACACACACACACACACACACCATCACACATGCACAGAGAGGTTAGAGCACACACACACACACACACATGCACAGAGAGGTTAGAGCACACACACACACACACACCATCACACATGCACAGAGAGGTTAGAGCACACACACACACCATCACACGCACACCATCACACATGCACAGAGAGGTTAGAGCACACACACACACACACGCACACCATCATCACACATGTACAGTGAGGTTAGAGCACACACACACACACACACACACACACATACACACACACTGACATTACAACACCATGACCCCTACACCCCATGGACTGATAATTTGTGATGACACACATACACACACTAACCTGACATTCTGTGCAGGGACTGTGCTATTTGTGGTTATATCATTTGGGTTTCTGATTCATGTTTAGGGATCTAGGTTTAGGGTTAGGGTTCTAGGATTAGGGTTCTAGGTTTATGGTTGGAGATCTAGGTTTAGGGTTCTAGGTTTATGGTTGGGATCTAGGTTTATGGTTGGGGATCTAGGTTTAGGTATCTCATTTTTAATGAACCCATTTGAAGAGAGTAAGCTGTAAACACGTCTTTGTTTTACTCTCAATGCGAGGACCTGGGGACTACAGTGGCTGTTGCTAATAGGATTCAGTGTCAGATTAACTTTGATCAGATTGACTCAGATCAAGGCTGCAGGTTCTGTTCATCACCACTAGGGGGCAGTCACATCACATGAGTGCTGAACTGTGGGGCTGTGTGAACTAAGACTGCAGAAAGTGTGAATCTGTTCTCATCAGTCTCATTCTCAGATAACACAAGCATCAGATAATCTGATTTTATCTATCATCCCTACAGCTAAACTTATGAATCTGATAGTATTTATGAATGATTAATTAGTCCTTATAAAAACATTTAATATTTTGTATTTCAGAGTTCGTGAAAATGAGTGATTGCACAACTTTGTCCAGGTAGTTGCTAGGTGATCTTACATAGTTGCTAGGATATAACCAGATGTTTATTATGTGGTTGCAAACTGTAGTATCCAAGTTGGTTGCTATGGTCTTGCCAGGAGGTTGGTATTCCAGGTGGATGCTAGGGTGTTGCCAAGTGGTTGTAGTGGTCTTCCTAGCAACTTGAGGTTGCTATGGTACCTCAAGTAGTTGCTATGTTGTTGCAAGGTGGTTGCCATGGAGTCCCAAATGATTGATGAGCAGTAGCGTATAACCAGTGTTGTGTAGCGGTGTCCTTCAGTTCTGAAGGGGAAAGAACGAAATTAAGGTTGCTAGTGGAAACCAGACTTGCAGTCAGAAATCTGTGGGATAACAGGACAGGATTGGACATGGATGAGTGGGGACAGTAAACACTGTGTCCTCCCTTTACTGCCTGGACAGCCTCCTTCCCTGTGATTGGCTGGGTGTCTCCTGCCTGTCACTCTCTCAGTGCAGTGGAGGAAGCTTGTGAGGCCTCAGGTCCCTCCTCAGCTCTCAGCACCTGCCAGTGGATGGTGAGTCCCTGAACACGCCCACTTAACCCTGTAACACCCAGGCTCCGCCCCAATCACGCCCACTTAACCCTGTAACACCCAGGCTCCGCCCCAATAACAACCACTTAACCCTGTAACACCCGAGCTCCGCCCCAATCACACCCACTTAACTCTAACACTCAGTCTCTCTCAGACATGCTGACTGAATGCTGTAATACCCCAGCCTGTCTCTCTCATCCGCCTCTCAAACCCCGCCTCTCCAACTCCGCCTCTCCAACCCCGCCTCTCCAACCCCGCCTCTCCAACTCCGCCTCTCCAACCCCGCCTCTCCAACTCCGCCTCTCCAACTCCTTTTCCTCTGATGCACACAGGAGGAGTTCAGCCACCCAGTCGAGAGTCTTGCTTTAACGGTGGATGAGGTCATCAGTGTGCGCCGAGTGCTGGTGAAGGCAGAGATGGAGAAGTTTCTCCAAAGTAAAGAACTCTACAACAACCTGAGGAAGGGCAAGGTGACACACACACACACATACATACATACACACATACATACATACACACATATACATATATATATATATATATATATATATATATATATATATATATATACCACACATATATACATACACACACATATACACACACGGCATTAATTCAGATTCAGCATTAATCACAGTACAGAGCAACAGAACACAGAGGAGACACAGCAGCTGAGCAGAGATTGATGTGTATGTTACGCAGCGTTAGCAGTTAGGACTTTTTTCGAATTAATCTGTTTCATTAAACTGCTTAATCTAAAATAGTCCTGCTCACTTCTGTGTTTCCCGTGGTCTTGCTGGTGGCATATGATTAACATGTGTGTGTGTGTATTTTCATGTATGCATGCGTGTGTGTGTGTGTGTTTGTGCATGTGTTCGCGTGTGTTTAATAGGTGTGTTGCTGCTGTCGGGTCAAGTTTCCTCTCTTTTCTTGGCCTTCTACTTGTCTGCTGTGTAAAAGGTTGGTATGCCATTTCTTGTCTGTTTCATGCTTGTGGCCTTTGGCTCTAGAAGCTCAGGCCGTGGTGTGTGTACTGACCTCAGGCCGTGGTGTGTGTGCTGACCTGTGTCTGTCCCACAGGGCCGTGTGCAGCTCCTGTAGTGCCAAGGTAATTCATGCCTCTCCCTACACAGCAACTCAGCTGACACTGTCCAACTCACTGTGTGCACATCCATGTCTGTGTGTGTGTAGTAACTCTACAGTGGGCAGAGGTTCAGTGGCCAGTCTGGTTTCTCCTGTATATATTTCAGTCTGTGTATCTTCTGTGCTAAAGTTTCTAAAACATGCCCTTCTCATATGTTAATCATAATGTATAATAATTTGCAGGAGCTGGAAGATGGCAGTAGGCATTATTCAGCATTTTTCAACATTATTCTATTAAAGCCATGCTAACTGCTCCCAGCTGGCATTCAGTAACTGTCGGCCATGATGGTTTTGTGGGAGGAGATCTTGTGGAATGCTCTGTCTGTTTGTCTTCGGTTTCAGATGAAGATGCCCTCTAAAAAGATGGCTCATATTCCAGTTTACACAGTGGGTTTCCACAGCAGCCCAAAGAGCCATGGCCATCGGAGTGAAGTCTACAAGTGAGTCACACAATGAGGGCTGGTCGCTGTGGCCGGGACGACGGGCTTTAATGAGCTGGCCGCACACTCAGCCTAATAACGGCCCCTCAGATCCCTAAACATTCTTATGTAATTTCCCTTACTCAGCAAGGCTTATGTAAGAGCTGCTCTGCTGTGAGCTTGTAGTGGCCTGTAGTGGGAGGAACAGTGACGGTACAGTCTCTGGCTGTAGGAGTGACTACACTGCGTTTTAACTAAAGACTAACCCTAAACTACAGACTTACCCGATCCCTAAACTACAGACTAACCCTAACTGTAACCCTTAACATGTCATTCAAAAAGCATTCCCTGTTTTTCTCTGCCTGGGCCCCTCCCTGCAGGTCTTTGCGCTCTCTGTCCCGATGCTCTGTAGAAGAGGAGTTCCCTTACCTGTACGCTGCAGGCTGTATTCTAAAGGATGTTTGCGCTGACTGCACCAAGTTTGTCGCTGACGTTGTTTCCTCAAGCCGTCGGAGCCTTGATTTCATCAACAACACCCCAAAAAGAGAGAAACCACGCAGCCGCCATACCTACGGTCACTCCCCCCATCACAGCTCCCTGCCCCCCAATGGTGGAGGAATGTAAAGAAACGATTATTTCAATAGTCACAGTTGGTGCTCAGCTGGGCTGCTCTGCTAACCCCTAACCCCTAACCCTAAACCTCCTCCAACATACCCCTGGCCTGCAAGTGCCCCTCCAGAGCTGGAGAGTTTGTTACAGTAGCACCATCCAGCTAGGAGACACTCAGGGAGCTTGACCCCTGACCCTGTCTCCACTATATTGATCTAGTGGACAGAAATCAGGTTTAGGGAAGTGCTGGTCATGGCCAGCTGACCCACATGAAGAGGAGGAGAGGATGACAATGAGGATGATGATGGTGAGGAGGAGGAGGAGGAGGAGTGTCTCTGTCTGCCTTGTTTAACCTTGAATGTAAAATAAACTTGATACATAACAGAACCATCTCGGCACCTTCCTCTGAACAGACAGGGCACTTGCCAAAGTAGACGGCTTAGTGTATGGCGAAGTTTATAGTAGAAATATGAATGATAATTGTAGACAAGCTTGATGATGCTGAAGCTGCTCTGAATATGTGCAGATATTCTGTGACCAGCAGCTCTGAAATGCATCTTAATTGTCTTCAATGCAATCGGGTGTGTTGAATATACTGCAGTGTGTTGAATATACTGCAGTGTGTTGAATATACTGCAGTTTGTTGCTGGTGAATTCCAAAATTTAAATAGAATATAATGTTCTATATTTTCAATGTGTCACATTTTTGTATTGGTTGACTGAATGTATCAGGGATTGTGGCTGGTCTGTTCCTCCATCCAGCATCATCATAAGGTTAAGCTCCACCCACATCCCTCCACCCATACATACACCCCTCCACCCAAACATACACCCCTCCAACCTGACTTACTCCACCCAAATGTACACAAACCACACACTCCCCTCCACCCAGACTTACTCCACCCAAACATACACCACCCACACCCCTCCACCCAACCACTCACACCCCTCTACCCTGACTTACTCCACCCAAACATACACCACCCACACCCCTCCACCCAGACTTACTCCACCCAAACGTACACAAACCACTCCTCCACCCAGACCTACACCACCCACACCCCACCACCCAGACTTACTCCACCCAAACGTACACAAACCACACTCCTCTACCCAGACCTACACCACCCACACCCCTCCACCCAAACGTACACCACCCAAACCCCGCCACCCAGACTTACTCCACCCAAACATACACCACCCACAACCCTCCACCCAGACCTACACCACCGGCTGCAGCTGAAACCTCCATCACTTGTCTCATGCAGTTCACTCTCCTTTTGTACATGCTGTAGATCTGCAATAAATCAAATCCAAAATAATGTGTGTGTGTGTGTACGTGTGTGTACTTGGGTGATTTCATGTGAAGTGTGAAATATGTTTGTCATCAACATCTTTAGGTTATAAACGTCCAGCTGTTAAGTGGATACCTGTAGTACTCCACGTTGTTTTTGTTACTCCTGCCACGCGATGGTGAGATCTGGTGAGATCTCCCTGCGGCTCCTCGCACATCTACTTTATAGCATTTAGCTGACGCTCTTGTCCAGAACGACTTACAATCGAGCTTTGATGTAACTTTGGCAGAATTGGTTGGGTTTATATTACCAATAAGATTACTTACGTTAATATCTCATTCATTTTAACAAGTTTGCGTACGTTTGCGATTATTTATGGGTAGCGTGCGGATCGCGGTAGATAGTGAGGCGTGGTCGAGGACGCCTGGACTAAATGTGAGTGAATGAGTCCAACAGCTGCTTTAAATGCTGCCCACGGTGGGGAGCTGGGGGCGATATTACCAATTTCATAATCACGGGCCTAACATAAATACCGCTATGAAAGCCAATAAGAATATATTCGTTAGGCAGCCGTTGAGGCCTTATGTAAGATGTGAAGATTTGTCTAAAACCCTCAGATATACATATCTTATTGACTATTTCAGCGTGACTCGGTGATATAGTGATACACACCGAGCAAAATCTCACTGAACTAAAACACTAGTCTTGTGAACATGAAAGAACAATCAGTTTTCTGCATTTTGACCACTGGACATAAATACCGACGCACAAAAATTAAAAACTCCACCTCCGTCATGAATAAGTAATTGTGTGACTAATCTTGTCCGTGTCCTCTTGTCCCGGGTGTTTAGTTTGTCCTCCGTCTCCTCTGCTCGGGCTTTGGCACGCGCAGCGTCGCTGCCCAATCTCGCGGTGTTTCGTTCTCTTAATCTGGATTATTTTTGTTTCGTTTCGCTCGCGCGCTCTGTTCTCGTAATCTACACGCACGAGTGGGCGTGTCGTTTGACGAGCGCTCGTGCGCGCTCCGAAAAGAGGAAAAACTTTATTATGTGTAGTTTGAAACTCTCCCTGGCGTGACAGTATGGCTATCTGGACTCGGGCGGACAAGAACGGGCAACTGGACTTGCTGTTACGGGACCGCTGGATTCGAGTCACGGCCGAACTGACTCGCGAAACTTTGACTCTGACGGTGGAGGGTGAGCCGAGCGGGCCCGCGATCAACCCGGACTACAGCTCTCCATCTGGGTCGCGGAACGGAATGTCGAACGGAAACGAACCTGGTTTCGTATCTGGAAACCAGAACCGCGTAAACTTGGACGAACATCACAACCAAGGTCGTGTAATCCCAGCTGGAAGCCCAGCACGCGGAAGATTCGGGCAATACGATAATAACTACGTCTACAACAGTCCCGGTTCTGAAAAGTTGCATCGTGATAACGGAATAAACTCTGCATTTGGAAGCCCAGGTTCTGGTTATGGAAGTCCGGGATCTAGTTTTAGTTCTAGACACGGAGATGCGTCCAGCAGCTTCGAAACAAGCGCGTCGGAAGCGATGAGGAAAGTTCGGGTTGTCAAACAGGAATCGGGTGGACTGGGCATCAGTATCAAGGGAGGTCGTGAAAACAGGATGCCCATCCTCATCTCCAAGATCTTCCCCGGCCTCGCGGCCGATCAGAGCCGGGCTCTCCGGGTCGGAGACGCGATCATGTCGGTGAACGGAACCGACCTCCGTGAAGCCACGCACGACGAGGCGGTGCAGGCGCTGAAAAAGGCCGGAAAGGAGGTGACGCTGGAGGGTGAGTTTCTGAACGCGACCGGGCGGATTCTGCAGGGCCCCCCGAACCCGTCTGAACCGCAGCACGGCGGGTGAGATCGCTCCTGTGGGTTTTGCACGGGTTCACCGGGTCACAGATGAAGGAGAGGGAGTGTGTGGAGGTGCGGGCAGCTCCGTGCTCCCTCTGCAGAGACTCCATGTGGCTGCTCCACTCCGTCCGGAACACCAGCTCTGACGGACACGTTAGTGGCGAATGCATTTCGTATCCAGGTTACTGGACGTATGGACCGATCCGTAGTATTGTAGCTAAGGCCGTAATAACGAGAGTGGCCCAGTTCCGCTATTTGCTGGAACCCTCAAACTGGCGGATGGAATGTCCCAGTGGCGCGCGAGTCGTTGGCAGCGGTGTGTGAGTTGTGTGTTGAGGGCTGTGCAGTGTGTGTATGAAATTACCCACGAGCTCGTGGTGACTTTCGTGAAGTTGTTTAGCACATTTGGCCTCCGTTAGTATGTTTGGTCATTCCTAATAGACTCTTTCCCACTGTGGTCTGAAGTGGTTGTGAGTATGGACTGGTTTCGTTCCAGTCGCTTTTTCTACACAAACGGTGTTCAGTACGGAAAGCTTGCCGAACATGCATAGTTTGCTGACCCCTGACCCCTAACCCCTAACTGTCCCCAGAGCAACACAAGTGTTCAGATTGCATGGCTTAATTAAGTATCTTCTCTCTTTTTGAATATATACTGCGCTGTTTTACATGCGTAAAAAGACATAAAATAGTCTTAACTCCAAAGGTTCCATCTTGTCAGACACAGTGGAACAGAATGGCCTGACATGCCTTAAGTAACTGACCTGAGTAATTGATGTGTCCTTAGGCACTGATGTGTCCTTAAGGAACTGTTTTGGCCTACAGTTGAGAGGCTTAATGTGGACCAGGCCTTGTATCTGACAGCAACTCTTTGACTCTAACAGGAACCTGAACAACTTGATCAAGAAGAATTTAAGTGAATGGCACAGTGGTGTATTTACAGTGTGTGATGAAGCCAAGCCCATGGGGAAACACGATGGCATTTCCTGTTTAAAGACTGGTTATGGACCGTAGGCCAGTGCCATGCTGAGCAAGAACTCAAATGCTTCAGAAAATGATAAAAAAATCCAGACTGCATGATATTTATACAGTCAGGTGTCACATAGAATGAAGAGATTTATACAGTTTTCATCCCTTGTTGCTTTGGTTTATGAATTTCTGGTGGGATATATGTTGCTATAAGTCTTAATCCTCACTATTGGACAGCTATGGGATTGTTGAGTTCCAGACCTTCAGATGAAAGCCCGTACTGAAGAACAGAACATACCCAGACCCCCCCAGTGTTTGTGTGACACTTCACTGAAGATGTGGCCTTTGTGTTGTCCAATTAAACCATGTGGAGTGACACAAGGGCCTTCTATTCATGTCCACACTGCCTCATGCATCTCCCCCCTCCTCCTCTTCCTCCTCTACTCCCTCCTCTTCCTCCCCCTCCTGCACAGAGGGGGCTCTCTGAGCTCCCCAGGACACTCTGCCCACGACTGTGTGTTCACAGCTCACCCTCAGACTGAAACTTCCATCATACCTTGTCTGTTTTACAATTTTTACCCAACAATATTTTTCTTGGTGTTTGTGGTCTTTTGCACAGTGTGCTACAGTGAAGAAGTGTGTCTGCTGAGGTCTTGGTTAATATCTAATGCTCTGTGGTCTAAGGAGAGAGAATCAGGCAGGTTCACCAACCTGTGGAGGTTCAGGTCATACAGCTCATTCATTCATCCATCCATCCTGCTCTTCACGCAGACCCACCACAGACACTTCCACCGCCCACATTGACCTGTAGTGTGCACTGCATTTCTCCAGAGAATTTACTCTTCTGCATGCAAGACAGATATCACACACACACACACACACACACAGATTCAGGTCTGAGGAAGACCGATGATGGTGGGCGTACACTAAACGGTTTTCTCTTGCAGTATTTCTTGGGCTGTGTTAACGTGCCGGGTTGGGTCAGTGTGATGTGTCAGTGTGTTTATGATCAGATGCTGGTGCACTGTGGGCTGCTCGGTGTTGGTCAGGTGTGTGGAGCTCTACTGAGGAGCTGTGGTGTGCTGGATATGTGGTGTGGCCAATAAGATTGATGTGCTCTTTTGTGTGAGCCCCCCCCAAACACACAAACATGTTGTTTTGATTAAGGGCTGAAGAGAGTGGGCAGGCGAGAGCTGGAGGCTTGTTGTGGAGGAGAAATTGGGTAATATGTGCTGGAACATACACAGGGGATTGTGGGTAACAGATCTGTGCTGGATGCCAGAGGTAGAAATACGGGCCAGCAAAAGGGTCGGGGGGGGGGGGGTCTGTGGCTGGATAACGTTTCATGAGTTTAACAATCTAACGTTACAGTTTAACGTACAATGGTAAAAAGCGATTGCGATTATTTTCCTTACTCCTCTACGTGGGTTCACTTCAGGAATTTGCAGTACAGTTTAAGAGGCCATGTCTCAGTGCTCTGTGCATGTTTCATGTTGGCGTGGGTTAGAGTAATAAGCAGCTGGCTAGATCGGAGTGAGGTGTGTGTGTGTGTGTGTGTGTGTGTGTGTGTGTGTGTGTGTGTGTGTGTGTGTGTGTGTGTGTGTGTGTGTGTGAGAGAGGTGGGACAGCAGTGACCAGCCACTAACTTGCACTCCCCACCATCACCCAACATTCCACAAACAAACACACAACAGCATCCACACAATCATCGAACTCTGCACACAGCACAGTATGTCTGTGATTTTATCATTCATTGTTTAGATAAATCAAAGAAAAGGAATCATAAAAGTTTAACAAGCAGCTTGAATTGATCTCAGATTTCTCAAACGTCCTGCGTCAGACTGTCCAAAAACAGGCAGCTCAGATGTGTGTTTGTAATAAGCCAGGTTGTGTAGGCTGGGTTCACACTCTCACAGTTGGAGTTGGAAAACAGATGGCTTAGTTCAATACTATGCATTACTGGCAACCACAATACTGTATGCACAATTCATATATATTTTTTTAATTATTGTATTGGTCGAGTTTGAACATTCTTGAAAATGAACATTGTTGTCTGTGTTCACTCAAGTTTTTACGTAAATATGCTTGAAGGCTGATTGGTGTTGATATAGTAATCCAAACCTGTAGGTCATTACATCATAAACATTTTTGCTGTTGTTGGAGTTAGCTGGATTTAGCTTTTAGATAAGTTGCTAACTTGTGTGTTATCAAGGAAATACGTAATCTAGAAGTGGTCAAAGAAAAGAATTGAACATTTAATCAGGCTTTTGAAAATACATAGCAAACTACGTTAAGCAGTGAAGATTAGAGTCCGATAATGTGAAGTGCTAGCATTAATGTGACGGAACAGGTTCAGGTTGATGTGTAGCGTGAGACTTTGAATGAGGATTTGAGGTATTTTGAGTGTGGACAGGATTTCACCTCGGAACACGTGTGAGTGAAACGTCTAAACATCATGAACAAATATGGGGCCTTTAAAATGACCTTCATCCAATTGGAATTGTACTCTGTAGATTTTCCAGTTGGCTTTACCCGCAAGTCTTTAATAAGCTGAAACTGCCTTGGTGAGCGTGGGGTGAGTGGTGCAAATACTGTTTAAGAAATGTGCAGGGGGTGGCGGGATTGTTCTGCTGAGTCAGAATCTTTCTCCAGTTCACAAGAGTCACTGACGGACAAAATCTCTCTCTCTCTCTCTGTCTCTCTCTGTCTCTCTCTGTCTCTCTCTCTCTCTCTCTCTCTCTCTCTCTCTCTCTCTCTCTCTCTCTCTCTCTCTCTCACCCCCTCTCACTCTGCAGTACCAGTCCACACCAGTCATATAAACACACACCCTCTCACTCTGCAGTACCAGTTCACACCAGTCATATAAACACACACACATATTCACTCTCACAAAACTCTCTACTTTCTCTTTCTTTCTGTCTCTCTCATCTGTTTCCAAACATGACTTCATCCATCTCTGTTTTCATGTCAGGTTTCATTTTCAGAGATGAGGACTATATATACACACACACACACACATACAGTACACACTCAGAGACCTACACATGTGCGCACACACAGGACACATGCTCACATAGAGACAGTCTTGGTTTACTATCCTCACAGTTTTCTTCATTTAGAAAGCGAACTTTCTCATACATCCCTTAAGCTAACCCTTATACTTGTCATCTGAGAGACAGGAGGTACCACAAGATCTTTTACACACACGCATACATACATGTACACATACACACAGGACACACAAACAACCACCCCTCCACTCCACTCCTCCACCCACTCCACTCTGATACATGATTTATAACTCCTTATAAGTGGTTTATGTAGCCTATGTGTTCTAGTCTTTTGTAGAACAATGGCATTGATACCTGGTATTATTGGTATTTTAGTATTATTGATATTAGTAGGATATGTTATGGTGGCAATCACCAGTTGTCTATCTTAATGTATCTTAGGAGTCTTAGATCTGTGGTGTAGTGTTCTATAGCAAATGTACAGTTGTGTAAGTTGTTCAGGAGGTGTGTGTGTGTGTGTGTCCACAGTCCAATACATCAGGGAGGTGTCGCCCCTCTTCAGGAAGCCCTGTGTTCTGGCGGAGTTGCCCTGGGACAGCAGTGTGGAGGCCCCGTGCAGAGCACCTCCAGGACGGGACCAGAAGGTGATTCCTCTCAAGATGAGCTTCATCTGCAGAAACCTCACCATGCCTGACCTGGAGAACAGGTGAGTGTGTGCGTATGCATGTGTGTCAAAAATGGTGAGACTGTGGTTATGCTGTGTTAAAGATGAAGTGTCTTAGATGTTTGATTCTTCACGGTAGCTGCCCTTTCCTTTTGAGGAGAACGTTGCACTCCTGGTGTTCTCTTAAGCAGCTTCAGCAGGCAGCCATAATGCTTCTTTCTCAGTCTTGAAGACATTCTCATGTGCTGATCACCTGCACAGGGAGGAACCTTCATTCAGAACCTTCACTCCATGGGGTTCCACGTTCCAAGAGTGTAGAACAGTTTATTTTTTCTTTGGGTTTCTTAACTTCTTTGCTGCTATAGCAACTATTGGCAATGCGCACAGATAAGTGGTGTTCAGATTTCAAGAGCCTGTGTTCACTTTGGTGACGACATGGACTGATGACGTCAGTCCTGGTGTGTGTTTGCATAATGGAGTTACCACCCACAGAAAGATGATGAGGGAGAAAAATACACTTGAGTGTGCATCAGGACATCTGCCCCAGACACGCTGAGCGTTTGCCCCATCAGCCCCAGACACGCTGAGCGTTTGCCCCATCAGCCCCAGACACGCTGAGCGTTTGCTCACATCCAGTTTCCTCTGTGAAGGCAGCAAACCTCTGCAGTCATTATGAAGTCTTACTGAAAAGCTCGGGATGCTGGGACAGCACTGGAGGATGATGGGACACTTGGCCAGTGGGCGGAGGGGGGGGGGCAGTGGGGGGGTGGTTGGGGGGTCACTGATACAGGGCTGATTAGTACAGGCCTTGCGACATTTACGGTTATATCACTAAATGTGCTGCAGCTAATCAGGAGACCTGATAAATGGTGTGTCTTCACATTCTTTGTACTGTGTGTGTGTGTGTGTGTGTGTGTGTGTGTGTGTGTGTGTGTGTGTGTGTGTCCAGGCTGTTGGAGCTCCACTCTCCTGATGGTCAGTGTGCTGTAGTGTTGCGTTGTAAGGATGGACCTACCG